>NW_028327182.1:13641500-13944250 GCF_987537825.1 Furipterus horrens
ACCATGGTAGACTTGGTTTGATTTTTCCATCAAATAACATAAATTATAGATAAAATATTACTTTGCATTAGCAAAGACTACGTCCGGATTTTTGTTGCATATTTACTTAGAGATGGAACTTGGGATATACTATAAATTCTCCATATTTGAGCCTAGTACATAAATGAATGATTAGGTAGTTTTATTGAATCTTGTAGATTGTAGACAAGAAGAACTAGTAGGTGAAAAATTTAAACATTAACTTTAGAAGGGACTGTGTTGCAAGATTTTTCTGTGGCTACAATGTGAATTGAGGTAGTTTATTAATAGTTACTTTGTTGTGTATTTGTTCATGTATCAATTTTTTTCTGCCTGCAGGTATCCTAAGCCAATTTTAAGTGCCACTATTTTAGTAAAGCTTTCATTGTCCCCAGTTGAAAGTAATGGACACTTTCTGCTAGAGTTTATTTTTTTATTTGTTTTACATCAGTTTCTCTAATGCAGACTTCATATTATCACTAAGTATAGATAGCATGGTGGTTCAGAGGTAGTAAAGCATGATGTTGGCTCAGTACTTCTCTGAAGCGACACTGACCACTGTGAACTTCATTATAGCCTATGATTACCTATGGCACCGTGGACAATTTACTTAATTGTCAAGTTTCCCATGTAAAAAAAAAAAATAAAGAAAACAATAGCTACCTCATTGGGTTATTATAAAAATTAAAAGTTATTTACTAAACCCTTAGATCATTACCAAACGTATAACAATCTCTAATAATATGTTAAATACAGGATGAAGCAAAAGTACAATAGATACAGTTGTTCATATGGGAAATAACAAAATAATTAATAAACTGTGTTTCGTGTCCTCACAACGGTAAACCATCGCTTTTGCCCATCCTGTATTATCAGGTATTTATTCTCCCTTATGAATAGTAAATTCTGTAAGGACATGAGTGAATTTTTATTTAGCTTTAGGTGGTGCAACTAAATACTAGAAATTCTATGAAAATTCTTTCTTTTCATTGTAGTTTTTACCATTTGATCTTGAAATGTACTATTTTACTTGCAAAGTTATATTTTCTTTCCCATTCTTTTTCCGAAATTATTTTATTTTCCCTTTCATAATACCCAGAAGTTAAAAAAAAAATTAAACTAAATATCACCACTCTTTCTGTATATTACTTTTTAAACTGGTCACACTGAGCCCCCTCAGCTACAACTGTGTTGCCTTGTAACTCCGGCTACATTATGTTCTGTGACTAAACTCTTGACTATTGTATGCTGGCATTTCAATGATTTATAAGGAAACAAAATAACAGGTCATTAACTTTCACCAGAACTGTTCTGAAAGCTTTGAACCTCAGGGTTATTCACGGAAACTCTGACAATCAACCCTCCCAGTTCCATTCATTCTTCATCTTTGTATTCACTCTCACTGAGAAGAATGGTCCAAAAAAGAAGGCAGAGCATTCTAAAGAATAATGCCCTGGATTACATTCCAGGAGGCTGGGGACCAGTTCTTGGATTTGCTGTTAATTACCTGTGTGAAAAAGCAAAGGGATTTAATGTCTCTTGACCCTAATAGTTTCAGCTACTAAAGAAGGCTTGGCTAAGTCGGTGATTTTCATTTTTTGGAGCACACGAGTAATAGTGAATAAGCATAAGCTTCTTCTTTTTTTTTTTTTTTAAGTTAGTTAACATTATTGAATGCCTTTAGAAATACAAACATGTTCAACACAAATGTACTTTTTGTGATACCAAATCCTTTTTGCTGTTTGAGTGCTTAATGGAAGCAAATATAAATGTAATAATTGCTACACCAAATATTTGTAAGATTTTTTTTTTTTACTTTTTATGCTAAAAATCAAAGCAATTTTCATTTTAGTCATTTATTCATTTGATGCATTCATTTACTTATTTGTTAGGTGCATAATTAATGAAATTTTACTTGTTAATGTTAGGAACTGGAAAAAAAAAAAGGTCCATTTTGGAAATACCACGAGTTAAGACGCATCATAGTGCACAGAAGGAGACCAAGATGTCATTTTATACCTTCTCTGGAGCTACATGTTACAACACATTATACGTGTTCCTTGACTAGACTCTTCTCTTTCTCCCCCCGCTTTTCTTCCTCCCCGCTTCCCTCTGGTCACTGTCAGGCTGTTTCTTGTTTCTAGGTTTCTGGTTCCGTTTTGCTCGTTTGCTTGTTTTGTTCATTAGGTTCCTCTTATAGGTGAGATCACATGGTTTCTTCTTTCTCTACCTGGTTTATTTCATTAAGCATCACAATCTCCAGTTCCATCCATGCTGTCGCAAAAGGTAGGCTTTCCTTCTTTCCTTCTGCTGTGTATCATAAAACAAGTAATAAAACATGGCTTTTGTTTTTCAAACATCGGTTTATTATATGTAAGTTATTTACTTAGCTTTCTTAAAAAACAATGACAACACTTTTATTGAAGTATTTACGCCTTAGGGAAGTCAAGTGAGTATTTTTGAACCTGATTCAAAATTTTTCTTTGAAATTTCACAATTTTAAAGATATCGCTACAATTCCTTACAGAAAATCATCACAGTTATATGAGCTAGTTCATATTTTAACTTTTATTTACAAAATTAGATGGAAATTTATTATTATAAATATTGCATTTTACTTGCAAAGATGTAATTTTTAATAAAAGTTGTCCATTTTAATTACAAAATCCTCAGGGACAAATATATATTTAACATTTGTTTTGAGCCACTTCATATTGTTTGATTAGGGAAATAAATCACCGTATAATTGTTTTCTTTCCTTTTAAACACACTTCAAAATCTCCCTCATTTCATTTATTGAAGTAAATGAAAAGTTACCAAACAATGTGGCAAAAATGCATCTTTTAGCAGCAAAAGGATGTCTCTAGGGCTTCCTATAAGTGAGAACAAAGTGCTTCATAGCCCTATTTGAAGCTTGTTAATAAGACACAAATGTAATGGGCTCCACCACATTTAACTTGAGAAAAAAATGCCAATATCTTCAAGTGTGAGCCTTGGATTACTGCATCTGCAATTTATTTCAAAAGCCAGTGCAGCATGACTTGTTTCCAGCCTACAAATTGCTTTTGTTAGCTGGAAAGAGCATACAATAAAGCCAGATTTCCTGGCGCTTTATTGAATTATGATCAAGTAATTGTTGAGAATTCTTTTGTCTTCTTTCAATGACACTCTCAAATACTCTAAATGTTTTCAAAATAATAACTTTAAGTACTGTGTGTGTTTTTAAGATTTGAGGGTTTTCTTTCTGTAGAGAGTTTAACTTTTATTTTCAAATTGCTTATATCCATATGAATTATAGCACTACTGTAAAAATAAGTTCAATTTATCTAAATGTGGAAGATTATGCCTTCATACCAATGCATTGACAGTCCTGCTTCATGATTATATTATATTGTGATAGAAGTAAAGTATTAGAGTTTCTTATAGATATTAATTTCAAAAGTCATGATAGCATGTTTATTCATTTACATTTTGCATTACTTTGTACATATTATATAGTCTGAAGAGCATAGCTGGTATGCAACATATTACTAGATGATACCAATGTAATTAATCCCCCCAGCATTTTTATTTAATAATGTATGCTCATTTGGTATAATTTAACAATAAACCTATGCTTTAATATTTTCTATGTATTAAGTAAAAAAATAAAATATTTGAACATCAGAGTTACTATAAAATTATAGGACAAATATATTTACAACAAACTTCAAAATGCAGAATTTTTTTATTTAAAATTATTAATTTAGAATTTTCTTTACACACACACACACACACACACACATATATATATCATTGGTATAATCATTTTTAATTTACCTGTGAAAATATTAAAATTAATGTTACTGACACTGAATAAATTTTGTGTTAAATTGACAATTGCACTTAAAAAACAAACATAAAACACCACATTTTAAGTAGATTATTATATCACTTTGAATTAACACTATTCCTAAGGACAGACTGTTGTATCTGAATTCTGTCAGCATCTGACTTTATTGAAAACTTGGAGGTAGTCTTAATAAGATATCAGCCTTTACTACAGGGATTAAAATTTCAAATCTCATGAAATTTTTGAATTGTGATATGAAGAATTTATCCACTAACCTAATTAAAAACAGATCTGAAATTTAGTACATAAAAAGAGACTAGAAACCAGGTAAAATACATATGTTGCCTACATAAGCATATTGCCACAAATAAGTGTTTGTGATAAACATTGCTAATCCCTGACATTTTTAAAAAGATTTTATTTATTTTTAGAGAGAGGGGAAGGAAGTGAGAAAGAGAGAGAGAGAAACATCAATGTGTGGTTGCTTCTTGTGCTCCCCAAACTGGGGACCTGGCCTGCAACCCAGGCATGTGCCCTGACTGGGAATCGAACTGGTGACCTTTTGGTTTGCAGGTTGGCACCACATCTACTGAGGCACACCAGCCAGGGACTAATGTGCCTATGTTAGCTTTGTTACTTTTGTGTGTTCTGACTTTCAACAAAGGTAAACCCTAAAGGATCAGTATTCAAATTGATCACCAAGTCAAAATCTTTGTTGTCAGATATATTACACAGAACATGCCAGAGTTCTGAAGAGCAAGCTATAGATCACACTACCAAAAATACCCTGATAAAAGAAGTGAAACTGATTGTTAATTTAGATGCCTATATACAATTTGAAGGCTTTCAGTTGAAAGACATATAATAGAAACTTAAAAAGGAATCCATGTCTTAATTCAAATAAGTGCAAAACGTAATTGCTACTGGTCTTTAAAATCAAATGCTGTTGAGAGTGTACTGGTGACCCTGAAATCAATATACAGACTTTACATTGACAGGTAACCCATACAACTCCAAACTTAATAGAAATACCTTAAATTTATCTTTAACCTAAAATTGATCATTTAGGTGGATTTCAAACAGATGCAGAGAATAAAAGATTGACCTATATTTGCAGATGCACTCTCTGTGTGTCCCAGAGGATCCCTTTCTCTTGAGAAATGGTCTGTAATTGAAAACACTCTCTTGTAATTATGTTTATTTGTGTGTGAGTATATATATATATATATATATATATATATATATATGTATGTATATGCGCATATAACATATGCTAATGCCTATAATTATGTGTGTACACATATTCAAATGAATGAATTATAAAATAATGAATGGTAATTGAATATTAATGATATGCACAAGTTTACTCTAATACAGTATGTATTATTCTCTAACATATACTAAATGAACAACTTATCTAACTAGAACAATATAGATACATAATTGTGAGCAAAAAACATATATAATCCCTCTGGCATGGAATTCATAGTCTAGCATGAGATAAATTATAAAGCTACTTGTAATGTCAAGAGATTATAGAAACTTATTTTATAAACAAAGAACCAGGTCTAAAAATATCAAATGATAAAAAGAGAAAATATATAATTGAAACAGTATTATTTTTTTCATTTCTATTTCTTGACTCTTTGAGCATCATTTCCTAAAAGCATGAAGTTTAAACAGCAACAACAAATTTGAGATCACCTAGAATAATATAAACATTATTTAGGTATATGTTATGATTGATAAATTAAAGGTTATATGCTTATGATACAAGATATCTGATGAAGGAGAGATGATGCTAGCAGATGTCATCTCCTAGCTGATATTCAGTATTACCATCATGAATTCACAATGTTTTTGAAGTCTAACGTTAAGGGTTGTAGGTTTCAACACTTGGATTTTAAAATACATTAACAATGACCATATCACCTATGCATGACTATCCACCAGCAATCTCAAAAAAAATGCATCTATAAATCAGAATTCAATATTGTTTATAATGAGAGATATAATGACAGATATAGGATAACCTTATCTAATTGTTTTTCTCCATAATAACAGACTATATTTCAAGGCTCAGTGTGTATGGTTTAACCATATGCACTCATCTACTCAATAGATATATACTTAATAGCAGAAATAGTAAAAATTGTTAGCCATCTTATCTTTATAAATGTAGATGGACACATAACATATGATACAGGTTTTTTTTTATGCATTTCACACTAAATAATTCTTCAACAACAAATTTTTCTCACAGTCTTTCTTGAATCATTGGTCAGGGAGTCATTCTATGCTTTTGAGGAAATTTGGCATATATGGGGTGATCTTTTAAAAACTCTAATTTTCCCTTGGAGGAAAATCTTATTTCTAAATTCTAAGATAACAGACCAATATTCTAAGTGAATAAAGTTATTTTTCTGATATTTTTTCATAAAACAATATTTTTTATGATTTCTGTTTTTAACTTATGTATCACAGAAGTATATTTTTAATTTTTGAACATTTAGAGAATATATTAACCTCACTGTAAATATTTGTACTGTGTACTATGAGTCAACACACTGATATTGCACACTGATATTGCTTGTTGCTATCCTGCTGTTACAAAAGAAGGACTTCTGTAGATAAATTAAGGTTCTTAAAATGGGGAGATTATACTGGATAATTCAGTTCAGCTCAATGTGATCACAGGTCCTAATAAGATGAAATCTGGAGAGTCAAAGAGAAGAAGACAGGACAATAGAAACAGAGGTCAAGGATAGAACTATTGGCTTGTATGTGGAGGATGGGCCCATGAACCAATGACTACAGTCAACCTCTATGAGACAGAAAAAGGAAAGGAACAGACCCTCCACAGAGCCTCTGAAAGGAGCACAGACTTAGATTTTAGCCCAAGGAAAACCATTTAACATTTCTGTCTTCTAGAATGATAAGGTAAATATGGAAGAAAATATAAATTTGCATTATTTAAACCACTAAATTTATAACATTATAATATTGTACATAGCCCTGGCTGGTTTAGCTCAGTGGATTGAGCGTCGGCCTGCGAGCTAAGTGTCGCTGGTTCAATCTTCCAGTCAGGGCACATCAGAGAAGGAAAACTCTGACTCCAAAAAACCTCCGCTGCCTTGCGGCATACCTCTTCAGGGGAAAGGCTAAGGGAATAAACCCCGACAGAAAATCCGGAGCCGGAGTCCCTAAGGCGGTTTGACGTTGTAGTCAACACCGGCAACTCCTGCGGCGCACCTGAAGCCAAGCTGTATTGACTCCGTCTTTCCCTTGGACCCTTCAGCTGCGAAGAGAGGGGGGGTCTGCTGCATGGGCAACAGCAGACCCTCCATATCACCCTGCCCAGGCTCTGTAGCTTCAGCGTCATCGCAAGATGTCGATTCAACACGGGAGGAGACAGATACCGTGTCACTCCCGAGTCGGACTGCACAGCCATTCTCGGCGGTGCAGATAGACTCTTAAGAAGCTACACTATCGTCTCTCGAGACGGATGGCTGCCGACGACGACGAATATTGTACAGCAGCAATAGGTAACTAATACATATAGTTAACCAAAATAAGTCCTTGTAAGTGCAATAAAGAAATTTAGAAATGTAATTTTAATTTAGAATGAAAATATAAAAAACATTATTCTAAGCAATAACTATTCAGTTGGACAAAAAGTCTATTATGTTTTTCACTGTAAAATAAAAAAAACATTTTTTTTTTCATTTTCACATATAACTTTATTGAGTGGGATATTTTGATTATGTTGGCTAGCTCCCACTTTTGGCTTTTAGAGGGTGGAGGCCAGAGGTGTTACTAAACATCTTCTAATATATAAGACAGCCCACAGTAAAGAATTATATGGACAAAATATCAGTAGTACCAAGAAACTTTGCAAACCACTTTTGACAAATTTAATCAGGCACATTATCTTCTCCATACACTGAGCAAGTATTTTTTGTGTGCGTTTCAGTTGTGTTTTTACTTATCATAAAATAATAATGCATAATATGCCAAAAATTTTGCTTATTTTCTCCCATCTTTAATATTAAAATGGCTGCACAAAAATTCACTATTTTTATTATTTTTTAAATGCACACTGACATGACAGCTGTCACAATACAATTTAAAAAAATTGTCTCAAATGAAGTTAAAGACAAATAAGCACTATTAGACCCATGTACAGAAAAAACTAAACAAACTTTTTGCCAACCCAATATATTACACAAAAATAGGTCTTTATCTTACCCAATACTAAACATCGATATGTTAAGTAATGTTTAATTACGTTGACACATTGTTTTGGAATCTCAGGCCTGCTAAATCTAGCTGTGTGACTTAGACAGGCTACTTACCAACAGTGTGCTTGAGATTACCTTCCTACAGAGTGACAAAATACTTATGAAAAGGGCGGGTTAGAACAATGCCTGACACACTACAAACAATCAAATGTTCATCTATTTGTTCACTGGTATTATTGTTAATATAATTAAATACCTTGCTAATAAAAGCTATATTAATAAAAATTAGCTATAGGGAAGTATGTTGAATTTTCAGGTCACTGTTCAGTTCACAAAATTGTATGAGTACAATACACTATAATATCTAGTTATTTTATGGCACTATATTAATCACTTAATTAACATAAGACCTACCTAATTATATATATCAACAATAGAAAAATACAACTTCACAAATTAAAAACAAGAAACAGAAAAATGCATTAATTATTCTAAATAAATTGCCTTTTTAGTATACACTGTATGTCAAAACTAAACAAAATGTAAACTCTTTTTTAATGATCTCTAAACACATGCAATCCCCTTCATCAACTGGCTTAACAGAAATCAAACATAGGAATGATGTTAGACTATAAACTGGAAATCCAGAAACCTAAAATAGAATAATAAATTTCATTTTAACATATGCTACCATCAGAATAGTCAATAATTAATTGTTGGCAGAAAATTGCTTTGCCTTTCTTCAACTATAACTTAGAAAATAATTTCCTCTGAAATTATTGTTTTTTAGCTTAAACAAAGAATCTGCCTTAGAGGGCCCTATTAAATTATTATGTACTATGGAATTGTACTTTAAAGTAATTTACAATTTACAAACTATTTGTGTGATTGGAGATTAAAATTATCTTCAAAGACAGAGGTCTTTGTTGATAAGGATTCTCTGCTTATTGAAAGAGGAAATGAACAATCAGGTAGCCAATAAACTGTTTTTATGTTTTTCTACACATAGGTGCTTAGTAGATTTCTTTTGAAGATATAACCATGGTGAATTCAGTTAGTACCTATACAGATACCTGTTTACCTAAAAGTCTTATTATGATCAACATTATTGTTATTGTTATTATCTTACTTTGTCTCAACAGTGGACAGTAATTCTTTTCCTCTTTTTATTCCTTTTTTATCAAAGATAAAATTGAAATATACTTCAAATAGTGAGGTAATTACACTCTTTTAATGAGATCAAAATAATTAATTTAGGCACAATAAAATAAAGATTATAATATAACAATATATTATAAAATATTATAAATAAATATCACAAAGATATATATTATAACACTTATATAACATAAATATATAAACCTTCAACATTATAGCATAGTAGTTAAGAGTATGACACCTATAATAAAATTTAAATAGATTGCTTTTTTAGTTATTTGATTGCAGGCCAGTTATGTACCTTTTCATAAATTTTAGCATAGATCTTGACATATAGAAGATAATCTATATGTCTCTGTTCTCTCTCCATATGTATGTTATATATATTTATACATATAATGTGTATATATACATACTGGCATCTTCCATATCACTCAATACTTCTATAACATGGTTTTGCTCTCACACGGTTAGAGAATTGGGGAAAACTCCCATATAACATTGAAATTAGGGAAATCCCTGTACAATACTGAACATGATAAAATTTTGGATTGTGTTAATTTAATAAACTCATCCATCAAAGAAATAAAACTGACATTAAGTGCTTGTTGGGAAAATATATGACCGGAGTCAATTCAAAGCAAAATTCAGCAGAACACAGGATGGATGCAATAGTAGAACTTACTGAGTCTTTACGAGGGGAAGGTTTTGACGATATGACTGTAGAAGATACCCAAGAATTGCTGGTAGAAGAAGAAACCGATGAAGCAGTTTTGGTGGAAATGACAACTGGAATGGGCCAAGATAACTTAGGGGACAAGAGCACTGATGAAAACGAAGAAGTTAAACAATTTACTCAAAAAAGCATAAAGAAAGGCCTATATTAGCCAAACAGTTAGAGTCATATTTCTTAAGTGAAGATTCTTGCACCAAAAGGAGCACAAAGTTTAAGAGAGAACTTCAAAAGTGCTTAGCACAGTATAACAAAATTTATAAAGATGTCTCAGCTAAAAGCAAGAAATCTAAAATAACAGATTTTTTGCAAAAAGTAGAGCATAGAAATCAAGATAATGCTGAAGGAAGTTCAGAGGATGAGGATATCTTGTCAAAAAGAAAATGCATTGGGTTAATGAAGCTCAGTAGTGACGACAAAGAAAACATTACTTAATTCATATGCTATGTAATACTTTTGATGAAAATTGCTTTAATAAAGGTATTTCTCTTAATTATAAAAGTATAATATATATTTTTTAGCTTTTGCAACCTAACTCCCCTTTTTGTACTAGTTCATTGTTTCGTATAACACGGATTCGCATAACACGGCACTTGTTAGGAACCTAACAACCGTGTTATACAGGGATTACCTGTACATGAATAGACATATATATTTATATACAGATGTATATACACTTATATAATATCTAATATTTTGTGTATAAAAATATATATATATATATTATTCATACATACCTTAGTTCAATAAATAAATGAATATATTTCAACTCTTTTCAGAATATTCTGCCTTATCGGTGATGGTTCTTACCTTTTTGTTAGCAATTTTTTTAATCTCCATCTCTAGACCACCATCATCACAATGAAGATGAAGCATGTATTAAGGATAGCGCTATCAAAACTAATAGCTACAAAAATCCTATAGTGGAGCCAAAAGTCATTATAGGTGTCCTCATGGGTTTAGAGCTGCAAAGCAGTGGCCAGGGGTGTTTGGGGCCTAGCAATGTTATGGAGGACCAATCACACAGCAGTCCAACTGTTAGGGCTGAGTAAAGAACAAGCCTGCCAAGACTGAGAGATAGAGAGGGACTGAGAACAACGGTAAGCATTTTGAACTAAAATGGAGTGAGGCTTCTTACTTGTCAGAGGAGGGATGTAGAGGGAGAAAAGGGGTCAGTGGGAAAACAAACTGTATGGCATTCGGGTAAAATAGGCTTGTTGGTATGAACCAATGTTTTTCAATATAAACAAATAGATGATAGATGAAAAGAAACATAGATATGAGCATGGTGTATATATTTCTGTCTGTGTGCACATGCATGTGTGTGTGTGTGTGTGTGTATTCATACATTGCCTTGGTCTCTCCACTGAGACACTCCAGTAATGGTGAGCAAACCTAGTGTTCAGATCTTGCAGTTCTAAATATTAAGAAATGTTTCTAAATCTCTCTGAAACCAAACAAGTGGGGTCAGCTGCCCACCCCAACAAATGTCACACTCATGAGAGAGGTGCTGGTGCAAAAGCAGAAGAGGTTTTCTCTCAGGTGCTATGGCCTGGGAGAAGTGTGAGTTTCTGTCTCAAAGACCATCTTATCTTCTTGCTCAAACCCATAGTTCTCATAGGGAGGGACAGGGAAGGGAGAACTTTTTTTTTTTTTAATCTATCCAGTTATCTTGTTATCTTTTGTCATGTTAAATCTCTATCCATTTCTCTTCCTAGCCTTTGGCCCACTCAACAGAAGAATCTCCCCCGGTGCTATCTTGGCCAATGGGGGAGATTTCCCAGTGCTTTCTGACTGTCTACCTATCACAGTCAGTGGCAGGAGAGGAGGGAATGGAAAGCTAAAGGACTTGCTGTCGGGAAACCTGAAGATGCTGCATCCCTCAGCCCACCTCCCAACACTGAAGATGGTGCCCGTACATCCAAGGGGGTTTGGAGTCCCCAGGGTACCCCTGGACCAGTGAGCTAGCAACCTCGGCCCAGCCCCAATGGGCCCGCCCCTCCAACTGCCTACAGTAACATCTTTCTCTCCCATAAATAATACATATATTTTGGAGAAATTATCAGTCCAATCCTGAAAATAAAACAAATAATACAATGAAACTGGATTATTTTTCTCTGAAGAAAAAAAAAAAAAAGCAAATTTTCCAAGAATGAGAGAGACATGCTAAAAAGTCAGGAGTTCCAATTTTAACTAGCTCCCATTGGACAAATCTGAGAGAAAAAAACACACTTAAACAGATTTTTCCCATTGATTACATAAGAACCCATAAGTCTATACCAATATAAATAAATATGTAAATATAAAGAAAACTCTTCAATACATTGTTTCAATTAATAAGCACAGAAAAAAATTATAGAATTAAAAAAATTGCCATTTGCTAATTCTCCTTGCAACCAATAAAGACAAGTATCAATGGATGCTAAAAGTAATGTATAAAATGTGAAAATGAGCAGAACTTTACATAGCCACAAATTATCACTCATAATTTTGAAAACCACTTATAATTTAAAAATAAATAAAAAGCCTAAAAAACCTGACAGATTAAGACATTTAGTAATCTAAATTAACATGATCCAGGGTAGGGCAAATTTTGTCACACACTAACTGACAGGATAGACTGAGAAGAATACATGTCACATCTCTGATATTCCTGTTTAAAGAGCTAAACAAAAAGTACTCATGGCGTACTATTAGTAAACTTAAATTGAAGCGGCATTTTATAAAATAACTTCTTGTAGTGCTAAAAAACATGGTCACAAAATAAAAACTACAAATGTTTTCCACAGTGAATGTGACTAAAGAGAGCTGACAAGTAAATGTGACATGTGATGTAATATTGAAGGACATGATTGGAACTGATGAAACTTAAATGGGACCTGTGGATCGTCACTAGAAGTGTATAACTGTTAATTTCTCAGTTGTGATGTCTGTACACTTATTTTAAGAGATGCCCTTGTACACAGGTAATAGATGATAACTTAGCTAAACTAATGGAATACCATGGCTGCAAACTACCTTCAGTGAGAAAAAAAATGTATAGATATTTGACAATCCTACATATATAATGATAAAAATAAAGAGATAGATAGAAATAGATATAAAAAGATAGATGCAGAGAGAGAAAAGAGAGAGAGGCAGAGAGACAGAGAGACTTACCTACTGACAAAAACAAATGAGATGTCAAAAACTGGGACATCTGGGGTTAGGACAAAATTAAATACTTTTGCACACCCACAAATAAGCAGATCTTTTCTTCAGGGTCCATTATGATGTAGCTCATTTTGATTTTTAATTCTCAGCTATATACGATCGCTACCTTTTCTTCTCTACTATAAAGCCTTGATGATATTGATATTTTGTTCAATTATGCAAGGACATGTTTTGGTGGCCAATTCTATAGGAAGGAGATGTGCTTATTCATCTTTCTTTAATACTTTGTTGTCCACTAAAATAATTTTTGTTTTGGAAAGTGATCAGAATACCTATTAATTAAAAAGTACCTACTAAGAACAGTGAATATTTGACCAAAGATGATTCTGTTTTTTTCGTCTCATCTTTACATCTGCTACTTTTTCATAAACTCAAATCTTTTTCAGGCACTTGCAGATAACATAAGGAGAATATTTTGCACAGAAAGGTAGGGTTTAGCTCTATCATTTTCAAACAGATCATATAATGATGTGCATATTATCCACCAATGAATTAAGAACATTGCAGGCTTTATCAGCATGGTTAGGAAAATAATCCAATAAATAAACCTAGTCACAATCAGCTAACAAATTGACTGTTAGACCACATTATTTATATATACACACACAGGTATATATATATATATATCAGAGAAGGAAAACTCTGACCCCAAAAAACCTCCGCTGCCTTGCGGCATACCTCTTCAGGGGAAAGGCTAAGGGAGTAAACCCTGACAGAAAATCCGGAGCCGGAGTCTCTAAGGCGGTTTGACGTTGTAGTCAACACCGGCAACTCCTGTGGCGCACCTGAAGCCAAGCTGTATTGACTCCGTCTTTCCCTTGGATCCTTCAGCTGCGAAGAGAGGGGGGGTCTGCTGCATGGGCAACAGCAGACCCTCCATATCACCCTGCCCAGGCTCTGTAGCTTCAGCTTCACTGGAGAGGACACTCCAGCGTCATCACAAGATGTCGATTCAACACGGGAGGAGACAGATACAGTGTCACTCCCGAGTTGGACTGCACAACCATTCTCGGCGGTGCAGATAGACTCTTAAGAAGCTACACCATCGTCTCTCGAGACGGACGGCTGCCGACGACGACGATATATATATATATATATAACAATTAATATCTTAATATCAGTCATTGAAAGCAGAGTATTTGTTTATTCATCTCATCAACCTGAAAAACAATTCTTACATATAAAAATGTGGAAAATAATAACCTTACATAAATCACCAACTTAACAGAGACAAAATGAAATAAAGAATTTACAAGTCCTTTATGAGAGTAAAATATTTTTATATAATGGGAATTATCTTAAAAATATCTAAAATTTCTTATAGTCGATATGCTTCTATATAGTATCCTAGGTTTTAGTTGTTTTTGTTTTATTCTTTTACTATGTTTATGTTTGCTCGTGGATTATCTCCCGTTTGAGAAAAAGCATGCCTTTCTTACTGTAGCACTTTGAAGTTTTCCTTATGTGGGTCTCCTGGTCTCTTTGGAATGATAGGTTACAAATAAAATCTGAAATGCAGCTATTTATTTATAGCACATAACCTGGGTGGAAAACACCTCTGTTCTTTGATTCATAGTGAAGTGGTCTTGCATTATGAAAAGGAATAGGATTTTCTGTACCTATAGAAAGCCAGGGAGGTAGTCAAAAGCATGTTTAGAAAGTGGCTGAGTTTTAGAGCTGGATAAAACTTATAGTGAAAACTCAAATATAGCAGATAAAAATATATATTTGCAAAGGTTAGGTAACAAATGTAATTTAAGGTCATACAGTTAACTGACCTCAGATTTAGGACTAAAACCCATATATATATTATTTCTACTGCAATTACACAAGTTTCCTTCAAATGAAATTTTCTAGAAAAATACTGCTCCCATTTCATTTGAAATTTACACAACTAAGTAAATACTTGCTTCTAGACACTTGCTGGATAATAGTATCACAAGACATTTTAGAAAAGCAAAGGTTTTTAACTGTCAAAAATGTGTCAGAATCATTTTAAAAAGCAAAATAAGACATGTTTACATGCAGAAACTAAAGCTCCAGACTTTATAAAAAGAAATCAAGACAGGGAATGGTCTTGTGTCTGTTTATGTAGAAAGATAAACCAAGATATTTGGCATAAGTATCTTGTGATGAATTTATTACAAAAAACAAAACAAAACAAAAACAGTTTAATTGACTCTCTGATATCTATTACATTCTACCTGATTGGTCTAGAACAATGATAATTATTTAGTGATTGCCACCTAAGAAAAATATCAGCCAATAAGAAACAGGAATAATAGTGAATAATAATGAATTCTCATAGCCCCAGGTGTCAATGGCAGCCATTGTATGAGTGAGTAAGAAGCCAGGGTGAGGATGTGATCAATACAGAGACTAAGCAGAGACTAAAGGGAGCTATAGTTTTGATGACATTGTGGAAATTGTTCAGTTATTGAATTACCTCCCCTGAAGTCTTTGCTCCTTTCATTGTACATAAGCAGACTTATAAATAATGAAAAGAAGTGTTACTTCACAAAAACCTAGAATAAAGATTTACAAGACAAAAGTAATCACAGAGATAGAAATAGTTATTGAACATTCTTTACTTAAAATTAAAGTTAAAGTAAAACAGATGTTTTCTTATATTAATTCACAATCTGTTGCAAATATTCATTTCCTTGAAGTGTTTGATACTGGAATACTGAAATATTTGCTTTAATAAAAGCTGAAATAGTCTCTTTTATTCTAGGATAAAAAAATATTTATGTAATCCATATACAGAGACAATGTATCTATTTTATCAGATTTTCTAGTCGTTTCTATTTGAGTTGGAAGATACCTTAGAGATGTATATATGATGTATATATGTATATGGGAAATAAATACATATACTTATGTATCTGTGTGTGTGTGTGTGTGTGTATATGTAATGAGGACTAGCACATTATGCTCAAGATGCATGTGCAAGTAAATGTTTGAGGATTAGAGTTAGGTCTTCAGGCCTGTTTAACGTGATGCACTAAAATTGCTACTTTCATCAAAGCAAATCATGCCTACAAAATGCATAGCCTGGAAAAGCTCATGTAAGAAATAAGCCTCAATAATATCTTTAGGTGAAAAATGGGATTTAAAAATATACTACCTAAAAGATAACCAAGTGTAATTAAATACATGTCTACAGAAGTGTAAAAGTTGATGTTTTTCAGGTACACCATTCAGAAATTTGAGGATAAATTCAAATACAGTAAAAGTATTTTAGATAATTAAATAAATGTGGAAGCCTAAGAAAATCAATAGCTTGTGCTTGACACTGAGGAAACTATACAAAAGACACTGATTATTATTATTGTTATTATTGATTATTTAGAATACGTCGGCAAGTCATAGATCCCCATGTGGCTTTAACAAAAATATTAGAAGCCTTAAGGTTTTAAGTGTTATATAGTAAGCAAGAAATAGATAATAATTCATTTTGTTTCCTCCGATTTGTAAAAGTTGCAACTTAGAGCCTGGTTGTGTGGAGATGCAATTTGCACATGACAATTGCAGAGACACGATTCTCTACCCCACAGAACAGAATAGAACCACCAAAATTCAGACTCACAAAGGAGTAGATTACTCTAATTTGGGGAATATCTTGAAAGCTTTTCTAACAGACCTATTCTTTAAACAGACCTAAGCAATGGTTTTGAAAATATCCTCCAAATGTATAACAATAAGAATAAAAAAAAAAGCACAAAATCCACTCATGAAGTAATTTTAGGTGGCAAGTAAGATTTGTAATGAAGTCTACTTTTTGAGCACTTGCTAGGCAAAAATAAAGCAGCATGTACTTGTTAATGGTCTGACAAAAGGAGAAATGTCTCCACAGACTTCCCATCATATGCTGGCTTTTCTTTCCTCTCTACCATCAGAGCTCAACAAAGGAAGCTGCTGTTTCCCAGATGGAGTACAACGTCTATTTCCAAGCCATACTTCTCCCAAATGATGAGCAGTGAATCAGTCACTTTATCTTTAATTGTAGTACTGTATGTATATTCAGATGTCTATTGCAAATAGAATATTTTAGTGGTGCCAAATACTTTCTGAGAGTACCACTTAGACATATGGTACAATATGTTTGTACCTATTGCGGACCATCTGCTGTCTAGGCTCAATTGCACGTTTATTTTACTTTTAATTCACAAAGAAAATGGAAAATAGAACTGGCCCATGCACCATAATTTGGCTGAGCTTTAAGCAGGTGCAAATTCAATAAGAAAACATATTTGGAGCTATAAAAACCTTGCTTATTCTGTACCCATGTGGGAATATATTCTTCCCAAACTAATGCAAGTGCTTCAGTTCTTTTTGTTTATATCTGCTACAGGAAGTTTGTAATGGGATAAGACTGATATAGAAACCAGAGAACTATATATCCTTTTGCTAAAAGAATAAGCAACATGTAGAATATATGCAATACAATTTTATTGGTGCCACAGAGATTTTATTTATACAAAAGTAACAATTTTGAAGACTGTCTTTATAAATGATTTTGCATTTAATATTACATATATTTTACACAGAATAAAAGTTTAATGTTAAATTTCCATAGGAACAATCATCTTTCTTATTGAAAATACAAATATTTGTCAGAAACCAAACCACAGCTATACAGCCACAAAAAAAAAAAAAAGAAAGAAAGAAAGAAAGAGAAAGAGAAGAGAGGAAGACAGAGAAAGAAAGAGAAATGAGAGAGTATTTTCATACAGCAATTATGGAATATATACACACTTGCAGACTCTTTAATTCCTAACTCTGGTACAAAACTCTTTTTAAATGACATTTCTTTCCCAAAACTGCTCAGGTTTTCTTCTAATTAACTTTAAGTAACTTTTTAGATAAGTAATATTTTAATGTTTTGGTTAAATTTTAATATAATGTAACTTTTTAAATTGAATCATCATAAATCTAAGCCTATTTTGACAGAAAATGTTTCAATATTTAAACTTGACTCTCTTTAACCTAAAATATTCTTTATTGTCTGGACTAATTAGGAAGGAATTTTTGATGACTTTTTCAGATAGATCATAAGTCAACAGGAGAGACTCACTCCTTTCTAGAGTTCCTATGTCATTCAGTATAAATAAATATATTTATATAAAAAGCACATAATATATAAATTATATAAGTTATATGTTTATTATACATAATTTACTGTATATTCCATATAATAAAATAAAATATTTTTATTAAGCGTTTCAGCCTAGATGGCAGTTGGTAAACACTGTGCTCACCTCCTCCCAAGATCACATCCAAATTACAACTAAATTATAGAAAAATGAAGCTGAAATACTGGTTAAAGACTAGTTGACTAGAAATCCTATAACTAATGCCACAAAGAAGCCACAGAGAGACTGGTAGCCAAGGAGGTGGCCCCGCTGCCTTGTGTGGCAGTCGAGAATTGGAAGGCATATTTCAACTGCATAATCGAGAGTACCAGAGCACATGTACAAGGATGAACATGGCAGAATTCTTGGAAGTAGAGAAAATATTGGTCAATAGAATAACTAAATGAATTGTGATTAATTCATAAATGTCAAGGTCACTAAAAACAAGAAAGCAAGAATATATTTTAATAAATATACACTACAATTACATAACACAACTGGATGAAAGATCAAAGAAAAAAGGCTGACTATACCATGAATTATGAATACAAAATGTTTAACAGCAAACGATGCTAAGCTATACTGTTTTAAGGACGTATACACCATGAGGAAAACCACAGATACAAGTAAGGAAATGAAGAAAATGAATATCACAAAACCAATACAGTGGTGACATCTGGAAAATAAGTAAGTTTGTGATTGAGAAAAAATAGATGAGACAAAAGTGCTATGAATTGCTGGCAATATTTTATTATTTCTTGACTAAAGTGGTATTTACACAGTGTTCACATGATTATTCATTAAAATATATTTCATTGTTTTGTTATGTGTATGAAGCATCATTAAAAAGTGAGATCCTTGTTAATATTTCCTTTTTTAAAATGCTTACTTTTCCTTTAAAAACTGATGTTTCTTAAATATCTCATTACTTGTAATATCTTTGCATGTGTTTTAGCTATAATTTAAAAAGAATACCACAACATAAAATTTATATAGGACCTTCGCAGAAAGCTGAGACCCAGATTTTTCATTGGGAGTTTTGTGTTTAAAATGACACGCAAAGACAAACATAGCAGTGCGACCTAAATTTCCAAGTAGCAATAAAAATAGTGACTTTGAAACGTAAGTCACTTATATTTTAGAAACTAAGAAAAATACAGATAGTGAATACATATGTGTAAAAGTGATACTATTAAAATTTCTACATGTAAACTTAAAACATATTCTAAATTAACAACAACAACAACAACACAAGAAACAACTTTAAACCCAAGTGAAAATTTATTTTTAAAGGGCAGTTTGAGCAAGAACTTATAGAAGTATTTTTTTGAATATGATTAATTTGTTATTATATCCAGATGTAGGTTATAATGAAATATCCTTAAAGTTGATCGAATAGAATTTTCTATTTAGAGTCCATTTTCCTATATTATTGCAAAATTTTATTACAGTGAGAATAATAAGTCTGTGGGGAAAAGACATGATAAGCAGCTTAAAATTCCTATCACAAAAGGCACATGGGGGGGGCAAAACTTTGGTCCCCTTCACTATTTTATAATGAATGATGAAACTAATTCAGATGAATTACCCACTATCTACTGCCACCTCAAAGCTAGTAGCACACTTGTAGAATTAAATCAAAGGCTGATTGTTGTGTAATTTATACATGATCAAGAGGTAGTGCTTCGATTTAAGACTGAAATATTTCTTAAAATCATGTACATTTACAAATAAATCAGATTATTTTTCCAGGTAAACTATATACTGAATTAAATTATATACAGTACTCAGGAAATAAGTTAGCTAGTCAGATTTGTTTTAAAGGGAAGAAAGGAAGAGATGAAACACTTCTAAGCAACAGATGTGAGCTGAATAAGCATCGCCTGAGGTCAATAAACTTGAATAAAGGAAGTAAATGAGTAGAAGGTTCTGAAAATAACTAAACATAGTGAATTTCTCGGAGGAAGATATCTCAAGCAAAGTGATAAAAATGGAAATAGATTTTCCAACTTTACAACTGAGTGTGTGGCAAAGAATTTCACACACACACACACACACACACACACACACACACACAGAAAGGACACCTGATTCCTGGCCATGTTCCAAACAACTCCTTTATAATTCATTATAATTCACGATAGTGTGAGGATAAGGTTAGATTTGCAGTTTTCTCAGGAATCCCAATAAATATTGTCTGAAATATGAGGATTACTTTGCTTTGATCTTATTGTTGTTTATCCACAAAAGGAGTAAGCCCCTTTTCAATGGGAAGGGACCACCATTAGCTATTATTCTGGGATACTTTTTTCCTGACTTTGCTAACTAACAAATTCAGACTATAGAAAACTGTCAGTTTATTGAAACCTTATCCTGAACATCATCTTCCCCTAAACTATCTTTTTCCAGTATATGTCCAATACATCGTTCACTGTTTCTGAAATTATTTTGCATAACAAAAGCTAGTTAAGATTTACTATTTTCAAAAGTTTAGTGTTTTCAATTGCTTATAAGAAAAAAAATTCATAATCCGTAACATTACTTTATCAGTTCTATGATTTAACTGTAAACATATCTATGATATAAGAATTTCATCCACCATTACATTACATTCTCTGTTTCAACCTTTAAAATTATTAATATATATTCTGCAACCCCGAACCAAACAAACTCAAGCCCCTGGCCTAAATTAACAGTAATGAACCCAAATCACACAATGTATACTTTTATACTTGCTTATGTAGGTTTATGTTTGATTTCCTTGCTAAAATTAAAGAAGCAGAATGCTCTTTTTAGATTTGCTTATTCTTAGGCTATCTAATTTGGAAAACTGATGACGGAACATATGTCTAGCTCTTTGCATCATACTCTTTTGCTTGTTTGTTTTCCTGTTTTGCTCCTGGTAACCACCCCAATGACCAATACATGCTGTGGGAGGAGAAAAAAACTAGTCAAGTCATTAGCTCAAGCTTATATAAAAATGTTGCTAACTGAGACCAACTCTGACAAATGTTAGGGAGTGAAGCAAGATGCTTGGGTATGTTTTATGACAGATGGAAGATCAGTCAACATTTAGTTTTGTTCCAAGAATGTTCACTATGGAAATTCTCAGTATTTGTAGAGACTCATGTTACATTAATTACAGGAAAAGATGGTAGAACAGCAAAATGGTGGTTGCTTTGTAAGAGCTAATCATTGATCAACTTGAGTTTAGGAAAATTGTGATGAAAAATAATAATTAGAGGCAGGTTTTTCATAGGCCACAGTGAAACCTTTTTAATATTTTAGGGGCTTTCACAGTCATTCTTCGTTACCAGAATTTGCCTCGGGGAAATATCCTTATGCTGAATGTCAGAGTCCTGAATTCCACCTCTACCCAGGCATCTGAGTCTGAAAAACAAGTGAAGTTCAAAGAACACGGAAATGTTTGAGTTTACATTTTTATCAGTTTGCTGTGTGATTTTTTTTTTCCTGTTGAATTCTTCAGATAATGATACATAAGAGCATTATTGCTCTGGACAAGATAAATATAGTACTGTGTTGCTAAGGAATGTAAGAAGTGAATCATTAACACACCGTGAAGAACTTCCTTTAGCAACACTGGCTTTTCTTAATCATGGCCAGGAAAAAAAACCTAAATCTGAATTTCTGATTTTGGAAAGTGGCACAATGTCTGGGTTTCCAAGTTTTCTTAGCTTCCTGCTTAGTTCTTTATCTTATCAGTCAAGTCCTGTCAAATACCAAGGATTAGTTACTAAAAAAATGTATTAGAAACTGAGGGAAAAATTAAAATTTACATCTTTGGTAATAACAAATTTATAATTTAAACTACAACAAATGAGTTAAAGACAATTATTTTTAAAAAGAGGAGAAAATGACAAGAATGAGTAGCTTCTTGAATTTAAAGTATGGGTCTAAAAATCTTAGCAGCCTGAAAGTTGGCTCTTTGATCCAAGAGACTTAGTTTTAACTTCCAAGCATCGAGGACATCCAAATCATGCAAATATGATGCATTTTGAGTTTGAAAATGTGGAACCAGGAGTCTGTGATGGTGAAATGTAATATGATCCTTTCTAATGAGGTTCAACAGTATTTTTATGTTGTTTCTGAAGTGTTTCTTTGGTAAGCCTCTTATACCTGCTGGTTATAACCTTTTGTACATTACAATAAAACTTTAAAAGATGATATCTAATTAACATGTAATTGTGACCTCACCAGGTGAGGCTTAAGAGAATGATAGCCTATATTTCTGATCAGTGAATTTTTGATAGCCAAAGAAATTAAAGACAGTATCTTTGGTCGTAGAAGTTAATCCTTCAAATAATTGTTCAAGCTTTATTTGTCTTTTATTTTTCCCTACGGATAGAGAGTGATAGATAACAATGGAGTTTCTGGATGATGAACAGTACCATGTACAATAAACTATGTGATTATAGACCTTGTAAAATAAATACTTATATTTCTAGACAAAAAGATAGGTAATACATCAAGTTGGAAATGCAAAGTCCAGGAGGCTGATAACTGTTTGTCTTGTTTCAATTTGTTTGCTTTCTGTTTGTTAATGTAGTTGCCATTTGGAAGAGAAAATCTTATGACCATCTGAAAAACAGATGGATAATATAATTATATATATATAATTATGTACATAGTGTGTGTGTATATAAATATGTATATGTAAATATATGTGTGTGTGTATATATAAATAAATATATATGTGTGTGTGTGTGTATATATATATATATATATATATATATATATCCACTTGAAGGAGGAAATTGCATAAACTTTGTTTTAAATATCCAAATAGACCTCAAAACTTTGGTTCTCACTATTGTCTACCCTTTATAAGTTTGCCTGAACTATAAATTTGGCAGATGAGACATGTTCCAGAAACACACAAAATAGTTGTGAGTAAAATTATCTTACCTATGGTAGTTTTAGGATTTTAGCCAATGTATCTTTGCTATGATAATCAAACTGAATAGTCATTTTAAGAAATTATGTTAATTAATTATGTTAATAAATAATAATAATCCTTGGAGTGAGTACACATTAAATGGGGTCTATATGGACTTGCCTCTATAGCAGTTTGGTTTCCATTAAAAATCTAACTGTGATTGCCATTGATTTTATGTGATGGTTAAGTACCTTGACATATAGAACAAAAATCATTGTGTAGATAGTTATAATGAAAACGTTTCTGCTTGTGCACAAATATATTTTAATCTGATGATTTCAAATATCTTTTGGTGGGGCAAATTCAACTCCCAATAGTCCATCTTCTGCCCTCTCTACAATTCATGTATTTTTTCCCATATGAAAATTTATTCACACATCCTCATATCTCCCAAAGTTGTAACCCATTCTAGGGTCAACTTTAAGTCTAAAACCTGATATAAATACAATAAACTCAAAGTCATCTAAATCAGTTATGGGTGAGACTATGGGTAAGATCCATCCAGGGAAAAACATTTTTTTCTATGTACGCACTTATGAAAATAGTAAACACATAATATGTTTTTAAATACAATGTTGGGACACTCCTTGGATAGACATTTCTATTCTAAAAGTAGGAGTAAAAGGGGTCTCAGATCTTCAGAAGGTATTAAAACAAGCAGGACACATTTCATTAGATTTCAAGGTTGAGAATAATTCTCGGAGCTCATTGCTCTGTCCTCTGGACCAGTGCTTCCCAACCTTTTTGGCAGTAGGGACTGGTTTTTCCACTGACTGGCAGAAAGGGTCGGGGAGAAGGCAGAGAAGTTCCTAATAAGCCAGGGACCAATATTGGGGGTTGGGGACCCCTGCT
Source organism: Furipterus horrens (assembly GCF_987537825.1). NCBI lineage: Eukaryota > Metazoa > Chordata > Mammalia > Chiroptera > Furipteridae > Furipterus > Furipterus horrens. The sequence continues at coordinate 13,665,640 of NW_028327182.1, forward strand.
CTGTACCCTCTTATTCTGACTGACAGTTACCCACAATGCACTAGGAGGTACTGTCAGCACAGGCATTGCTATACAAGGTCCTGACCTCAAGAGTCATTTTTCATTCATGTCATCCTGTCCCTGTCCCTTGCAGGCAGGCTAGCAGTGTTGCAGTTGGCATAATTCTCAAAAACCCTTTCAGTCACCTGAGCACGAGGGTCCCAACCATCAAACAGGAAGGTCCTCCACATATCTTTCCTGGATAATCACATCTCGGTTGCTGGATCCTCTGAGGTCCTCTGAGATCTGCGTCACATATGCTGTCTCATAAACAAACGATGGTTCATCCACATTCTTTGCCTCGTTTTCTGAGCATTCTATTTGAATAATAATTTTCTAAATCACCAGGTACTGCCGCATAACAAGTCATCCCTCACTTTCTCTCTCTTTTCTTGCATTTTACGGTAAGCAGCAATGAAAAACTAGATCACACCTTCTTATTTTGCTATGGAAGACCCTCAGCTAAATACCCAAGTTTATCAGTTATGAATTTTCCACAAAATAATACAATGCGATGGACAAGTTCTCTGCCATTTCCATCTGAGTCACCACCAGAAGTAGCCTTAATAAGTTTAGCTGTGTACATGGCCAAGTACTTAGACCTTCCTGAGAGCTTCTACAGCTCTTAGTCTTAGTCCTCCAATGCTGTCTGCACGCTATTCCTGTCACAGCAGTCACATTGCCTCTAAATAAGATTACGAATAGCTTTTCTATCTATCTATCTATCTATCTATCATCTGTCATACACATACACACACAAATATATATATATATATATATATATATATATTAGGCTTTGGACTGACAATGGTATTAATTTATTTTAAAATTATATTTATTGTTATATCATTGCTTAGTAACATTATATACATTTCAAGTATTTAATTTTATAATACATCATCTTTATACTGCATTGTATAATATTTTAGGGAGTTGAGTTTTAAAAATATTTAAACTAAATAAATCTTTGCAGTATAGAAAGACAAATAACAAACTGGTTAAGAGAGGGAGAAGTTAAAAACAATAACAAAATCCAAATTATATCAATCATTCAAAAAAGAATGTTATATAGAGGAATAAAGCAGAATTAGAAAAAAACTAGAACAGAGAATGGACATAGTAAGATGCTGAAATTTTTTGAGTAGACGCTGTAAATGTAAATATGCAGAAACACAAGTAGGTACACTTTGGGTTCTTGTTATATATATATCTTTTTCAAAGCATGACTCAAAATTTTTTCAAATGTTTAAATTTTATCAGAAACAGATATTTCAGAATAAACATATTTTGTTTCCAAAATAAAATTTATTTACAATATTTTTAATAGTGCCAAAATGATGGCCTATAAAGGATTATTCAACAATCACTTGTTTTTTCAAAAAACCTTTTTCTCACCAGCTGAAAAAGATGAATCTGACATTTCAGTGAGTATTCTGAGACATGGAGAAAAGAAACTAGTCCAAATAAACTGGGCCAACTGTAGCTAAGAAAGGAAAATATGACAAAGACCATCTTTCTCTCAGCTTTATGTTAATCATCTGACTCATTGTGACTTATCCCACAGACATATTTCAATAATGCAATGTCACAGTTAACATGGGGAATTATTCCGATGCCAATCATCCTGATTTAAAATAAAGAATACTGGGGTGCTTTAAAGTAAATATAATGAGCTTCTAGTAGCTGAAAGTCACTTGAGAAAGTCATAGGGCCTCTTGCAGTGTAAATTTTTCTATCTCATTGTTTGAATAAGTATATACAATAGCTGAGGCATTAACATGCCTAGCACAGATGGCATTGATGAATGCCTTCCAGATGGAAAGTTAGTGAAAAAACCATGTCAGTGTACTTTTCACAGATAGAATTTCAAATTAATCATTTACCTGAAAACATAAAGACTGAGTAAGTATTCTGACTTAAGGTTACGACTTACAAATGGGATAATATACAGATGCGACTTGGTATAAATGCTGTCTGCTTCAATTGGTCTAGATTAAGTGCAAACTGAACATCATAAAAAATATGAAGCATGCAAAGTGCTTATACTCTTTAATATGTTCATTTTTTATTCTGGGATAACTGTATTGACATTTGCACTGTTGGTGTAAAACAACAGTAGGTAAAATTTCTGTGGTCTCAGCAGAAATCAAGGTAGAAACACAAAACTACACCAATAGTCACTTTTCCTCACCACTACACATTAACAGTTTTAAAAAAAGAAAAGATTTCAGTTTTAAACAAGTGTTAGACTTGTAAAAATTTGGGCTTTATATTTTCCCAGTAGTTTTAGATTTTATGATGAGACAGATGAAGCTATTAACAATTATGAATTATTATTTTCATTGTTGGAACAAGTATTTCCCAAATGATTAATACATAATGATACAAAATCATATGTAGGTAAAATATATATTCAAAAAGAAATTAATAAATGTTTAAATAGTAAGTCATGGAAGATTCATTGATATGGCCTCATATTCTACATTATGACTAATCTTCAAAAAACTACCACTTGTCAAGTAGAATGTGCAATCAAATAAGCCACAATTATCTCAAAAAAGCTACTAACATACTTCTCGCTTTTCCAACATCATCTCTGCATGAGGCTAGCTTTTTATATATTTTGCATTCTTTATACAAAAATAAAAATGTGTTTTAAGAGATTGTATACAAAAATGAGAATTCAGCTCTATTCTATTAATGTGTGAAAGAATGGTACTCTTCTCTAATTGTTTTGGATTATATTGTTATTCTTAGTAAAATGTATTAACATGATGAACATATAATAATTATTATAAACAAATTGATAAACAACAGTTTTTGAAATTTCTTAATTTTAATTTCTAATAGAGTAAACATTGATAAACATAGACCTTAAAACAAAATATTTTGGAAATTCTTAATCATTTTCAAAATTGTAAAAACACCTTATGATCAAAAAGTTTGGTACTTTTTATTTGTTCTTGAGGATCAATGAACAAAAATGTTCAAAAAAGCAACTTTTACTGTTGTAATAACCTATAAATAACTAAATGCATTTTAAATTATGAATGGATAAAGAATTTTTGTTATATTAACTTACAGTATTTTTTACCTTATGACCATTTACAGCAAAATTCGAATTTAAAAAATTGTAATAATTATAGTCACAATGCAAATAATCTAACATGAGCTCATTATAAAATTTATCTTTTAATGGATACAAGGAAGGCCTTTTTTTCTTGCAAAGCCTTACTTATTTCTCTGTTATATTGGTTGAGTCTAGGTTGTAAAAATATCACCACAATACATTTAAGGAAAAAAATAAAACAAAGAATAAAATATGATTACATTAAATATAATTGCATAGGATTAATGATACAATAATAAGCATTTACTGCAATGAGAATTCTGACAAAATTGAGAAAATATGATTGAATCCACTTAAATTCTAAATTGTATGTGAATAATGAGAAAACTTTCTAAAAAGCTTTGTAATTAATATACATACTTCCTAGATTTTATTTAACAAAATTGTATTATTAAAAATGCAATATGATGATAAAACACTTTAGTTATATACCAAAAAATGAGATTTCCTCCTTTCATTTTCAATCTTTTTGCTTGAAATTGATAAATTTCAATTTAGAGTGCAAAGGTCATCTCTATGTTCTCAGTTTCTATTGTCAAGATTTGATGCTGTTCTGTAGTTGCAAACCTAGGTCTTAAAGAACCTCAGACTGCCCCACTGAGATTTGGACAAAGTGCTCTTTGCTACCACTTAATAGCTGAGAATGGGTTTTCTTTGTTTTTATTGCACTGGAGGAGTAAAAGTAACTACAACAAAACTACAACAACTTCAGAGACCTTGTAAAGCATGTGTGTGTGTGTGTGTGTTCCGAGTTACACTCAGTCATATATATGTACAGTATATGACTATAAAAGTCACCTAAAAATATAGAGATGGTTGAGTGAAACATAAAAATGCCTTTCTAAATTGCTGAGATATCTTGTCATTCTGTTATATACTTTGTCAACTCTGAGACATTAAGTTATAGTTTTAAAAAATTTTACTTTTTACAGGCACTCAAATTATTATGAAATGTAAAGACAATTTCATATGCTGCATTTGGAAAGGGCCTATAATTAAATGTACGCCAATTGAAATAAATATAAACAGTATCCTAATTGCAGAACATCTTATTCCTTTTCTAATCATGTGTATTGTATTGGAAACTATAGTATATATTTTTTGGAATTTGATTTCAAAATAAGAAGGTAAATATTAAGTCACTGGGTTAGGTTGTAAAATGTCATTGTTGAAAGTAAATATATTATTAATACAAATATTGATAAATACTGTTTTAGATTTCTAATTTTTTTTTTTACATGTCCATTAACCAATGACTTTATTTATTAACTCAAATCTGTCAAATATTCATTTCAGAAACCCCATATAGCTAAAGTACAAAGCAAAACCCAAATAGGCATGGCCTTATTTCAACTCTAACATATAAACCCAGAATACTCAATAAAGGGAATAATAAAACAGTCTAAGAAATAAGTCCTCTAGACATGCTATATAAGTTTAATAGCTATAACCCATAAGTAAATTAAGTGAATTATGTTTTCTATCTTTGGTGTTATTAAAAATATACAGGTCTTTTATCAATTTAATAATATAAAATGTTTAGTAAATATCACATTTTATAATAATTTATTTTCATCAATGGCTCTTCACTCTACAATTTTCACAATACATATATTTATGCAAATATATAACTCATATGCATTGATATTTTTCATATGCATTTCTCATGAGTTCAACTAAAACTGTAATAATTATATCTCTTTTTTTTTTTAAGTATATTTTATTGATTATATTGTTACAATAGTTCCAATTTTTTTTCCCCTTTGCTCCCCTCCGCCCAGCACCCCCCTTCCCCAACAATCCCCTCTCCAAGTCCATGCCCATGGGTCGTACATACAAGCTCTCCCGCCTCACCCTTTCATATATTCTTCTTCTTCTTTTTTTAAAATTAATTAATTAATTAGTTAAATATTTTAACAATAAAAAATAACAATTCCTCCCTCTCAGACTTAAGACCCTTTACAATCTTATAAAGGACAATGGAAGAAGGTCTCGAGCTCCTCTAGCTGCTTCAAGCTGGACATGGTCGTCGTCCTACCTACCCGTGGGTCAAGAAATCCCTAATAAGAGTGGGGATGTGGAGGGGAGGGTGGCCTTCCCACAAGGGGAAGGATCGTGCAGACTCCAGGTTGGTTGGCTGTCTCTGGACAACGGCATGCTTGGTTTGACAGGCTGGCATCCTTGTTGTATTCTGGGGGCAACAGGGTTAAAGGACATCATTTAATCCGTAACCACTAGATGACAAAAGACAGGTATTAATTTTTCAATGTCCCACATTAGGGAAAAGAAGGGCTTCTTTGGAGGAAGGTGTGCCAGGTACATCTCACCTGTCCAAAACCCTTTTGCCCATTATACTTATTTTGGACTGAGGGAAATATTTTAGGTTTCCCCCATCTCAGACCTCTGGGCTTTTTCTGTCCAAGCCATTAGGATAGAAAAGAGAAACCAGTTTTAAAGTGAAGCCCACAGACCACCCCGTTCTTCACCAACCCAGCCACTTAGTTCAGCCAAACCATTGAGTCTCAGGAGGCAGCAATGCAGATAGGATTAAGTGAGGCCTATGCATACAGATAATCACTCAGGTAATGAGATTGTAGGCTTATGCCCTTTGAAAACAGAAAACACATGTTAATTTATGTAACATAACCCACATACAAGTCTCTAAATCTGTAGGACTGTCTTATCGGAGGGAAAATCCTTGTCCTTCTAATATTCACTGAACTTGCATTTCTATTCTTTATATTTTTATTCCCCCCCCACTAAAAAATTTTCTGTTTGTTTGTTTTTCCACTACAGTTGTCTCACTTTTTTTCCCCCTCTTGCTTCCCTGCACCCTGCCCCCCCCCCACAGTCAGTCCCCACCCAGTTGTCCATGTCCATGGGTCATTCATACATGTTCTTTGACTAGACCCTTCCCCTTCTTACCCCTTCTCTCCCTCTCATCTCCCCCTTTGTTACTGTTAGTTTATTCCTTGTTTACATACCTCTGGTTCAATTTTGCTCATTTGTTTGTGTTGTTCATTAGTTTCCTGTAACAGGTGACAGCATAATGTAAATTTCTTTTGTTGCCTGGCTTATTTCGCTAAGCATAGTTCTCTCTAGTTCCAATCATGTTGTTGCAAATGGTAGAAGTTCCTTCTTTCTTTCAGTACTTATTCATTGTCATTTTCCCCCTTTGTACTCGTGTTCCTCTCTGTCTCTCTGTTTCTTCATCTTCTTAAAGCAGACCCTTTAGCATCTCTTGCAATGCTGGTTTGGTGGAGATGTATTCTTTTAGCCTTCTTTTGTCTTGGAAACTCCTTATTTCACCTTCCATTTTGAATGAAAGCCTTGCTGGGTAGAGTATTCTTGGTTGTAGGCCTTTGTTTTTCATTGCTTGGAATATTTTTTGCCATTCCCTTCTGGCTTGTAGTGTTTCTGCTGAGAAATCTGATGATAGCCTTATTGGAGCTCCCTTGTATGTTATTAGTTGTTTCTCTCTTGCTGCTTTTAGGATTCTCTCTTTGTCTTTGAATGTTGGCATTTTAATTATGATGTGTCTTGAAGTGGGCCTGTTGGGGTTCATCTTCATTGGGACCCTCTGTGCTTCCTGGACTTGCGTGACTCTTTCTCTCGTCATGTTAGGAAAGTTTTCTGTCATTAGTTTTTCAAAGAGGTTTTCTATCCCTTGCTCTTCTTCTTCTCCTTCTGGAATTCCTATGATACGGATATTATTACGTTTCATGTTGTCCTGCAGCTGTCTTAGAACCTCTTCAGTCTTGTTCAGTCTTTTTTCATTTTGTTGCATTGTCTGGGAGTTTTTGTGTAGGTTGTCCTCCAGCTCGCTGATCCGATCTTCTGCTTCCTCTAGCCTGCTTTTAATTCCTTCTACTGTGTTCTTCAATTCAGAGATCGTATTTTTCATTTCCTCCTGGCTCTTATTGATAGCTTCTATGTCCTTTTTCATGCTCACGTAATTTTCTGTGAGTTCCTTGTAGTTTTTCTGGAGTTCTTTGAAGTTTCCGCTGAGCTCATTCAGCTTCTCCATAATCCATGTTTTGAATTCCATATCTGATAGTTCGCTCCCCTCTATTTCATTTAGCACTCTTTCTGGGGATTCTACCTTTCCTTTTGATGGGAGGTTGTTTCTCTGTCTCCCCATTTTTTTGACTCCTATTGTTTGTTGGTGCTTCTTGGGATGATCTGCACTTCCTGGATCTGCCTCTGGTGGCGTCAGATCATGTACCAGTCTGGCCCTAGGCAGCCTGTTGGAGACTTCCAGGGATCTACTGCTGTTGTCTGTCTTCTTTGATTGTTAATCTATTCAATCTGTGATTAGCTGTCAGGCTTAAGGACTGTGGGTGTGGCAGCTTAATTCCTGTAGGCAGGGCTTTTGCTTCCCCTCAGGCTGACGCCACTTGGAGGGGAATGGTCTACCCGCAGTACTGGGGATGAGTCAGCACTGGGACCCAGTCAGCTGCTCCTCCAGTTCTCCCCTCAAAGCCACCGTGCCAAATTCTCCCCAAGTGTCTCCAGTCCTCTCTGCCTTCCCTCTGCTTGAGCCCAGGGTAAGTGGTGGCCAAAATATTTTCGTATGTGATCCACTTAAGAGCTCTTTTTCTCCTACTGTTTCTCTCCGGCTAGCAAGAAAGCCTGTGGCTTTTCGTTTTTCACAGCTGATACTATTTTACTTTCCACTCTGTCGCTGTAGGCTGGGAAGCCCAGCTGGGGGTTTAGACCCTGCCCTTCTCAGGGGGAATCCCCGGCTGCTGAGCTGTTTCTCAGCCCCTTCAGCTGCCACCCGTGGGAGCCCAGCCAGCCCTTCCACGTCTCCGCACTCCCTACCGGTCACGTTGTGATGTAGCGGCCTTTTCTGTCTCTCCGTGGTTATAAGACTTCTCTCCAGCTGGTGTTCGGTTCGTTATTCCAGATGATTTCTCCAAAATTACATTGTAAATCCAGACTAGTTCTAGGAGGAAGTTAGTGTAGCTTCCACTTACTCCTCCGCCATCTTGTTTCTTAGATTTCTAATTTTTGAATATGTAATATTAATAGAATATTTGTATATTCTTTATATATGACTTTGCTTTATTGAATACAGAGCATGTTAAGACATTCAATCTAGTATTTTTGTATTCCGTTGATCTCATTTTTAAGTAAAATTTTAGCAGACATAAATACACACCCAAATATTTTTCTATACATTTATTTTTAAAATCATCAGGACATTATTCATATTTATTCAGGAATGAATTATGCACTTTATTTCTTAATTACATTAAAATTACACATTCTTTTAAGTTTTGATCCTGTGACCTGAAATTCAGGTTTATATGACAGTTGGAACTTTTTAGGTATAGAGAGAAGAGAACACAAAGGATTAGGAAAACCAGTTTGCAACTTTAACCACAGAATAAAGGTCCACATAAGTAACAGTTCTTCCTTTCACTCATGTTCCCCCACAGCTCCTTGATGCAGTACCCCTGATATTACACCACTGTCAACTTCAGATCCTAATAATGTTATTAATCATCATGGTGCCTTGACAGTTATAATTGGTTTTGAAAACTCTTCACCTTTTACCCCCCAAATGTCTACATAATAATATGTTCTTAAAAAAAAGAAATTATTTTTGCTTTCTCTTTAATTAAGCAAGCATTTCTGGACAACCTTCTGAACACTGTGTTTTGGCTTTCCTATTACAAAAAAGTAATGTATGCTTGCAATAAAAATAACTATTATTATAATTCACCACAAAAGGTGAAACCCAAGCAAATTATAATGATGATAGTTTTAGACATAGAATAGGTTTAAGATTAATAGGTCTGGAGCTTAATTCCCTGGCTTCAAATCCTGTTTCTGTCAGTTGTAATGTGCCTTTGGAAGCAAGGTAATCAAACTTTCTTTGATTGAGTTTCCTGGGGAATCAAGTAGTATTGGCCTCATAGGGCTGATGTAAGGTTGAAAATAATTATCACTTTATTAGTAATAGTGACCTCATATGCCTTAATATAAGTTTAAGATTAGTTAATCATTTGTGAAGATAAAACAAACCTCAAAATGCTATTTAATACCTGATAGACATTTATTTTATATCAACAATATAAAATAGTGTAGTATTAGCACTTTAATGTCATAATTGGCAACTGCTGCCCCGATAAACATGAATATTTCTCTATATTTCTAAGTATCACCATTTTTAATAAGTGTCTACTGTTGCACTCCATGGAGAAACCATAATTTATTCAAGCAATCTGATGTTTGGGGATGTGCATAGTTTCCATTTTTAGTTTTGGTAGAATGTCAAATTTAGCTCATTTTTAGATGTAATTCATGGAAATCTATTTTATACCATAGAATTCTTTTCTTCTAGTACCAACATTACTAGAAATAAGAGTATTCAATTCATTCATTCAAAGAATATTCAGTGCATGTCCGTATGGAGACTGTCATTCATTGTAGCTAACAGGAAAACACTGCCAGGATTTCTGCCCGCGTAGACAATATATTCCATAATGAATAACTTATGCTTTGATACGCACTGTCAGACTTCATTACAGACAAAGCTTGCCCCACACTATTTTCCCATCAACAATATATGAAATATCATTCCTTAAACTTCAGCCAATAACAGATATTCTAAATAAGTGAGCAACAGAGAAGCAACCAACATAGAAACTACACAACTTAATAAGAGAAAAATATGATATTTTTGCTTTATTTCTATAGAGGTTTATTTTAATATATATTTTAATTAAGTATTTATACTTCATAGCTCCTGAATCTACCTCTGTGTACTTATCTATCTCTCCTCTGCCTACTTTTCATTTGCATTACATATCATAGAATATTAGCTACCATGATGGCCACATGGGAAAATATACATTTCCCATATTTTATTGCATATATAAGTAGGCATATGATGCAGTTCTGGGCAATAAAATACAAACTAATTAGAAATTCAAGTGAAAATCTTTGGTATATTTTTATTTTAGATACTCAAACATAGTTGTAAATTAAAGTACATATATATATATATATGTATATATATATATATATATATATATTCTTTTTATATTCCACTCTATTTCAAGTTCAGGCATCATTTCGTCAGTTTTGTCAATTGTTTTAGTCTGTGAAGTATATATTTATACACACAAAAAAGCACTTCTAATGTGTTAAAATACACTAATCCAAATTTTGTAGCAATGCTGATTATAAGTACTATATTTAGAGTTGAGCAACTAATTTGAATCCCGACTAGCATTTATTCACCTTGTAACCTTGGTCAAGTTATTCAACATTTTGATTTCTTTTCCTTTAAACAGTGATCATAATATCTATTGCACATAATATCGATATGAAAACAGAAAGCATATGTTGAATCCTAAAAACAGCGCCTTAATAATTTCTCTTATAATTGTTGTAACTACTATTATTACTATTATACCTAGAATGTTACAAGACTGTCACCACAAAACAAGTCTATATGTTTGTTTTTTTCCAAATTATGGTGGCCTTGAGAATTTTATTACTGGGAAATAGATATCCCTTAAAAATATCCTCCTAGGTCTTGTGGATATTAACTGAAGAGTCTCATATATTTTTAAAAAACTTCCCTGTCACTTCTATTAACTTTAGTATCTGTTTTCTTTCTCCCTTCTAACTTTGACTATTTATTTGTGTTTACTGCTCACAAAGTTAAGAAATCTCTTTGTTGCTATTTTGCATTACTGGCATACTACGTTTCATGCACAGTCTACTTTTTAATGATACTGCTAAAATTCCTAAGTATTCATGATAATCCAAAATTAATAATTTCTATGGAAAAGTAGGAAGAATGGTGTTATCTCTCATACTAATTCCATCAGTACAAGCCATCATTTTTTAAGCAGAATCTTTCCAATATCATTCTATTAATATTTCTCTTATCTTTAAACATTTGAATCAACTCTGACTATAAGCAGGTAAAAAAAATGCAATACTAATAAAACAATCTTTATCACCCAGTGTTATACAGCTCCTTCTCTCCACCAAAATTGATTGGTATAAAGCAACCAAAAATACCCCATACATTAGTATTATTGTTATTATTATGTTTTCTACAACTATAAAACACTTAAGTTAAAAATCACAAAATATAAAAATGTGATTTATTAATATTCAAAATAAATGTTTCATCAATGAAATATAAGTTAAAATGTGTAAAGATGGGATGGCTGACACATTGATATTGTACCTAAAATATGCTACTTTTCCTTGGTGAGAAATGTTTTCAAGCAAAACTGTACTTGAGATTCACCCTTTGAGGAAGTGAGATTTAAAATGCTCTTCGTGATATCTAATATAATAAAAGCCTATTGGTTATCAAACATCCAGATATAGCAAAATGAACACCACCAAATCCATAAATAATATTTAGTAAAAGTTTATTGTGCATATAAGAACAGTTTGTGAATGGGGAGCTTCCAAAAATAAAAACTTATATAAAGCTCAGGGGCCTGAAGTTACAGGATGGCTTCTAAAATAAAAATGAGCATGTTGTTAACCTTTATTTTTTTGTGTGTGCGTGGTTCTTTTAAATTCAATTTAATTGGGTGACATTGGTTAATAATAATATATATTGTTTCCACTGTATAATTCTATGACACATCATATGTATATTGGATGGTGTACCCACCATTCAAAGTCAAGTTGTTATCCTTTAAAATGTTTGGTTATTACAACTTGGATTTTCAGAAGGCCAGAGGTTAGTTAAGGTTAAAAGTAATTTACTCTTACCTTTTTTAGGAAGATAAGTTTATTTTATAATTGTCAGAGGCGTTTACAAGACATAACCTAAGTTAAGTTTTGCTTAAGTTTTGCTTATCTTCATGAAATAAATGACATTTAGTTTTGCTTAAGTGGTTTAAAGGTTTTTGTCCACTCAGAATTCTCAAGTTAGGTCTTTATTTTGTAGTTAATTTTAACACAGTAAAGAATATTATCATCATGCCTAGAACTATTTTTATACTGGTTAATAGCAAAAAATAATGTCATATGTTGGCATGGAAGTCAAAAACATATATTGTAAATAAAAATTTAAAGTATTAAGTATGCATTAATAATATCAGATAACCATCTTTTATTCTTGGCTTTATTTTTATGATTACTATATTTGGAACAATGTCTTATCAAGGAAGATTTAAATGTAATTTAAATTGAGAGCACAATCAAGCAACAGCGTTTGTGTAAGTCTGTTAAAAAATAAAAGCAAATTCAGGTGAATACTATATAAGTATAATCATATATTGTGCTTTTTTATTTTAAAATTTGTAAAACTACTTCCTCATATCATTATCACAGATGCTGCTTAAAAATACCTAATATTGACAAGTTATGAATAATTACTTCCATTTTACAGTAAGAAAAATGGAGAGATTAAAATACAGTTTTAATGGTTTTCTTAAAGTTGTACAAGTCTGTCCAGAAAGCAGCCAGCCATCGTTAATATAAGGAGAATGGTTTGCACAACATCAGTGCAACCTGGGAACCAAGGCTAGTGGACTGGAATGCACATGCGTGAACATTAACAACTTCACTACACTCGTCAGTGGGGAAGGTGGACGCCATTGAATGAGCACCTGTACTGTGTGGCCATCACATTCAAAATGAGCAAGTAGAACAGCAAATCTCCATCAAATTTTGCGTTAAGCTTGAACATTCCTCTGTTGAAAGTGTTCGGATGACTCAGAAGGCTGCGGCTATATGCAGCTAGTGATCGGCAGCTTCTTCATGACAACACATCCGCTCATGCATCACGTATTTTTGACAAAACGTTATATGACCCAGGTGACTCAGCCCCCCTTACAGCTCAGATTTGGCACCCTGTGACTTCTGGCTTTTCCCAAAACTCAAATCACCTTAGAAAGGGAAGAGATTTCCCACCATCGATGACATTCAGGAAAATCTGATAGAGCAGCTGATGGCAGTTGGGAGAAGTGTGTGAGATCTCAGGGTGTGTACTCTGTAGAGGACTGAGGCATCAGTGTCCCGTGTACAATGTGTCTTGTAGCTTGTATCTTCTTCAATAAATGTCTCTATTTTTTTATATTACATAGTTGTATACCTTCTGGACAGACCATGTATTATTTAAAATATTTGGAGTAGCCAACAGTGATGTAGAAATATACAGAAGTAGTGGTATAAAAGATGCATGACACAGATATCATACATGACCCAGAGAAAGATGCAGCTTCAAAATGAGAGATTCTTATTTTGATTTCAATTATTTGTAGTGTGTGAAACTGTATTTAATTTTTCAGGCAAATTTTCCTGACAAATCTCAGATATTATAAAGTGTCCCATTGGTACTCTGGAAAGATTTAATAAGAAAACTATATGAAATTTTATTCAAGTTCTTAGCACATGGTGTAAATGCTTAATCAATAGTTTTTTTTTTGCCATTTTATTTATATTAACCATAACCACATTTATAACAATCATTTTCCAAACCCTGCCAAAATACACACACATACAGACTAGTTATTTGATCTCCTTTTAAATATCACATGAATAATTGAGGTTCTCAAAATGCTGTCCTTGTTTATATATAGCTTAACTTAAATCTTTTTTTTAAATAAAGGGACATGTCTAATACGTAAAGAATAAATGCGTGTGTTTTCTTTCCTACTCTTCTAACCTAATGGATACTTAACAATGGAGAGATATATTTTAAATACTGTCAATGGTTGCTTCTTTTCAACCCAGAGTTGAAATGAGATTTTTAAAAAAGTTTTTAGAGTGGCCCAAATCTTTAAATTGTTCTTAAGTGCTACCATTAGAAGAGAATTGCATTTTCCTTGTTACTTTGAAGGAAAACATGAAGAAAAGGATCAGTAAAGTTTCAGTTGATAAGGATTTAAGTAACTTCTTCCCAAGTAATAACTCCACATTGCTTTTACTTTGCTTCTAACACCTACTAAATGTGTTAAAAAGCCTGTCATCATTAGTTCAGAATTTATCTTAAATATGTATTTATGACTTTTATACTGTGTGTGTAGACACTCAATCTTTGGATATCTAGGGGGAACTATTTTCTTAAGGACAGTAAATTCCCCATAGACATTACATAGCGAGACGAAAGATTTCTACGATCAAGGAGGGGTTAAGGTCAACATCTCCATTACCCATTGTTTTGTAAATGATTCTAGGTATAAAGAAAAGTTTCTCATTTGGATAATATAGGAGATTGTACAGTTACTGTCCAGATCTCCCCCCCCCCCCCCCCCCCGTGGCTAAACAGGGGGCTTTATTTTCTTTGCTCTCTGCCAATCTCCCGTTCACAGGCTTAAGTTACCTAAATTATGGGCAAGTGTTAATTGTCTGAACTTCAAGATTCCAAAAGTACTGGCAGTTTGCCATGCTGAGGATCTAACTACCACTGGCCTTGTATTTATTTAAACACTCCCCTCTATTAAGAGATTGACCATACAGAGAACCAGAATGTTCTGTTATTTCTAACCACAGTTTATGTGCATTGGAAGAAATCGATATCTTTACAAAGTGATGATTTTACTTTCTTTTCATCCTGACTTTTACTAAAGTAATCATTGCGATGGCAACTTTCACAATTCCGGTTACTATAAAAACTGAACACTAAAGATGCTGTCCCTGCTTAATGTTTTTAATGGCTGCACTACCTACAGTGAATTAGGAATGTAGGATAAAAACAGGTAGCTGGGACGGGAAAACCAATGGCAAGGAGTACAATGAAACACAAAGACAGCGCCATCTTCAGCCTGGCTAATCCTGCACCCATGTCTGGTCACACATTTCCATTGAAAGGGAATCACTGCAGCATATGTTAACCCATATTAGATTTGTGACTTTCATTTAAAGAACCTACAAGCTTATTTTTGCCTCCATTTTTTACTTCAAAAATAATGGTAAAATAAGTTAGATATAGAGTGGGTGAATAGCAAGCTAGAACATAGTAAGTACTCAAGTGTACTTTCTGACATTGTCCTGGCCCAGCTTCTCTTATATATGTTGTCCTCGACAAATACTTTCAGGTCTAAGGCAAAAATTTTGTCATGTTTCTTCTTATAGGAATTCTGTAGTGATTATATTATGTCTCAAATCTGACCGTAGCAAAAGGTATCAAAGTGTAGTTTTCTTTTTTTCTTCTCTTATAAATTGTATAAGATTTTAGAAATGTATGTTTAAAGAGTATAACTAGCACAGTAACACATTTACAAATATTTTTGTATTGGGGAAATACTACTTTGAGTGGCTTATACTCAGTTCCTAAAATTCCCAAAGCTTTCACTGACTCTAAAATGCAATTTTAAATTGAATGAGCCCAAGATGTCAGGGCACAAAAGATATTGCAGATATAAAATATATTTGTAGTGCTAGGTGAATAGGAAGGAGAAAAGTATTTCCTACTTGAAGTGACCAAGACACCTTATAGCTTTCATCATTGTGCCTGATGTATCCAGTTAAAACAATTCATGTCTTGGCTTGGAGTGTTGCAGTTGGTTGAAGTGTCATCTCTAAAATCCAAAGGTTGTAGGTTTGATTCCCAGTCAGAACATATAACTAGGCTGCAGGTTTGATTCCTGGTCCGGCGCCTAGTCCAGAGAATATGGGAGGCAACCATTCAGTTCTTCTCTCTCACATCAATGTTTTTCTCTATCTTTTCCCCTTGGGTGATGATTAAAAAAAGGTTCAAAATAACACATTTAGTTATATATCAACACTATATGATTTCTTTATTTAGAAGCAGCTGTCTAATGAAGCAAAAAAACACTAATTCAAATATTTCAGCTGATGCTTTGGAAATGTCATGATATTAAATTCATTCCAAATGATTAGAACACGTTGAAACATTGAACATATCAGCCATCCTAGCTAAATTCACTCACACATTCACTAACACACATTATATATGTATAAGGTACTAAGTAATTATATATATATATATATATATGTATATATATGTGTGTGTGTGTATATATATATATATATATATATATATATATATATATATCCTCACTCTAAATTTTTTTTCATTGATTTTAGAAGAAGAGGGAAGGAGAGAGAGAAAAAAATTAATGTGAGAAGAAACATTGATCCATTATTTCCTGTACATGCCTAGACCAGGGATTGAATCCATAACCTAGGTATGGGCCCTGACCGGGGATCAAATCAGCAATGTTTTGGTGTATGGGACACAGCTCCAACCCACTGAGCCATTGGCCAAAGCTATAATTATATATTATTATTGTAATTATATATATATGCATATATATATGTGTGTGTGTGTGTGTGTGCATATGTATATATATGTGTGTGTGTGTATATATATATATATATATATACACACACACACACAAAGGTCTGTCTGGAAAAAATTCAACTATTGTTAATATAACGAGAACCATTTGTGTGACATTGATATAACCTGTCATTAAAGGAGAGTGGACTGGAATATACATGTGTGAACAATGATGACCTTACTGTAGTCAGTGGGGGCTGTAGACGCCACAGAGTGAGTATATGTACTGTGTGGCTATCACATTCAAAATGACTGAGCGAGTAAAGCAAAGAATCTGCATCAAATTTTGCATTAAGCTTGAACATTCCTCCACAGAAACTATTCAGATGACTCAGAAGGCTGCAGCTATGGGCAGCTGGTGATTGGCAGCTTCATCATAACAATGTGCCTGCTCATGCATCACATCTTGTGCAAAGGTTTTTTTTGCAAAACATTAATCACCCAGATGACTCAGCCCTGCTACAGCACAGATTTGGTGCCCTGTGACATCTGGTTTTTCCCAAAACTAAAATCACTTTTGAAAGGAAAGAGATTTCACACCATTGACAAGATTCAGGAAAATATGATGGGGCAGCTCATGTCAATAAGGGGAACTTGTGTGAGATCCCAAGGTGCCACTTTGAAGGGGACTGAGGCCTCATTGTCCTATGTACAATGTTTCTTGTATCTTCTTCAATAAATGTCTCTATTTTTCATATTTCATGGCTGAATAGTTTCTGGAAAGACTACATATTTATATAATACAGTCTATACTCACCAGAAAATCTATAGTCTGTTACACTATTTGAATTATTAAGAGACTCTTTTCTAATTCCTTTTGTGAGTATAATTTATTTTAATGTAAATTACTGTTAAGTTGCTTATATTTTTTATTGTATTATTCCCATCTTTCTTATAAAGATCCATTTATTGATGAAAAATTAGTATTTATTTATCACCATCTGAGGACATGTCTTCATTGCTTTAAGGCAAAGGCGAAAGTGGCTGAGAGAGAGAGAGAAAGAGAAACATGCATGTGAGAGAGAAACATCAATTGGCCGCCTTTTAGTACATGGTACATGCCCCAACTGGGGATCAACCCTACAAACTGGTTATGTTCCCTGACCAAGAATCACACTTGCAACCTTTCAGTCTATGAGATGATGTTTCAACAGACTGAGCCACACCAACCTGCGGAGAAAAACAAAACTCTTCCTAAATTAAAAAAATACTAATAATACTAATCAGTTTAGTCTAGCAGTAGTTCACAAGTCAGATTTTGAATTGGCAATATATTTCTCAAGAATACACACAAAACAAACTATGATTTCTGAAAAATCCTTTTGATGAAAACCCAGCTTTCTGAAAGCCAAAATTCTTTATGTATTCAGTCATAAAGTTTACCAGTTTGGTTAGTCCAGTTTAAGACACCATCTGCTAGCATACACTAAGTCAGCATCCGAGTCTTACACAGAAATCAAAATCTTCATTAGCTCTGGTCAGAAAATTAAGCATTAAATAAAATGTAAAATTATAAAATCAGCATAAAAGTATAAATTCCCCATTTGTTCATAAGAATCATAGGCTCTCATCCAGAAGTCTTATATCTTATATCTTTTCCCTTCAGTGTAACGATCCCAACACTGTGCTTTTATCTTCTTTAACAAAATATTTTTAGAAAATTTGTTATCCTCTTATAAATTTGTGAAGTTAATTTTTGATTAATGAGATTGTATGTCCAAAGAAGTTTATTTGAATACCTTATATTTGTATTCAACTTTCTAATTTATAAAGTTTAAAGTTTCTGCATAGTTTTTCAGTGAACACTCTGGAAATCATATTTACATATAAATACTTTTATATCAACCAACTTAACAGTTTAACTCATACTTATGTGATTGTAAAGGCTTCGGTCATTCATTAAGAAACTTCAAAATCTCTTCTATTTTGTTTGAATATCTAATTCCTCAACATCTAAAACATATTAAAACAACCAAATATTCATGTTGACTCTATCTGGAATGACTAATAAGAGCATCATCTCAAGAATATTAACATTCCCCATAATACATTGTAAAGAAGTGCTTTAAAAATAAAAATAAGTAAAATATGCTCATCAGTAGACGTTAATTCAAAATAAAGAATGAAATGTCTTTTAATATATAATTAGTTCTAAAACAGTATCAACTTAATGGTATATAGGGCAATAACTAAAGATCATCTTTAATGGAGTATCTGTTAGCATCTTGATTGCATTAACTCCTATATTAACATAATCATGTAATCTTGTATACTGCCCACAATATTGGCAGTCCTAGCTATTCTTGCATTGTTATCCTGACCTCTTCAGATTGGCATGTCCTTTCCCTGTCTTCTTTTCATCCAAACCGTATTTGTTCTTCAAGGCTTAGCTCAAAATGTACAATATGCTCCTCTAAAAACCTAGTGCATTTCTATTCAGCTACATGTCAATGTGTCAAGCCATGTCAGTGTAAAAACATCCAAACCTGTAGAAAATTTTATGGAAGTGTATTAGAACTTATTTGAGCCAAACAGAGGATGCAACTGGAAGCATGACCTTAACAGACTGAGAAACATGCTTCCCAGAATAATAATTCACATTTGTGGAATTAGGGGGGAGAATAAGAAAGAGTACTATACATGGAAGTGTAAGTAAGACAGAGATTGTATTACAGGATAGTTAACAAGATTTTGCGCTCTTTTGATGGTGATTACTCTTCCTAGGGGGTCTGAAAATGAAACATTTCAGAGATGTCTTAACCTAGATGCACAGACACAATAGACAGGGATTTCTTCAGTCAAAGGCAAACATTTTACTAAAAAAGGTGTAGGCCTGGGTAATAGCCACATCCCGCCAATTCGGAATTTATAATCAGACCACTCTGTGATGCTGAAACTGAACCCAGGCTCGGCTGCCTTCTGCCACGAAAGCCAGGCTCATGAGACAGGGAAGAAGGAAAGTGGTTTACTCAAGTGTGGGCAGCTTGAAAAGATGGGAACTCCTGTCCTCAAAAATCTATGATGACAACTCAGTTTAGGGAGATGTTTTTATAGGGAGGGAGAGTGAAAGCAGAACAAAGGCCATCATGGGGAGAGTGTGTGGACAGGCAGGCTGGGTCCTTGCTGGTCCTGAGAGGGATATTTAAGGTCAGCATCCTGGAACTGGTCAGTGCCAGCCAAGTTCCAGCAACGGGGTGATCTGTGTCAGCCAAAGTTGTCATCACAGCCGTGTCTTATACAAGCATAAGCTGGAACTACTGATGCTGGCAACAAGCTTATAAGAAAACTGTCAGTATGTGAATTTTTTTTTTTAATCAGTTTGTTAGTAGATTTTATTCTAAATCTATACCATAGTTAGTCAGAGTATATAAAGGTTTTATTCCCTGTTACAAAATGACTGTATCACTCTATAATCCCGTCAAGCCCACAAGCTTTAGCTCCTTAAAAGGCTATACTCCCTTTATTCACCCTTGATTATCCTGATATCTCTATTTTACCTCTCTTTTTTTTATTTTAATTTTTGTTTTTACTTTGTGTGCATCTTAAACTCATAATCTCCAAATCTTGCTTTCACCTTTCCTGGGACTTCACATTTGTATATTCAACTGAATTCTTGGAAATCTAACAAGTAGCTAAAAATTATCATATGCCAAAGTGAATCAATCATCTATTTTCAATGTTGTAACCCAACAGTCAGTTTGTCCTCACTACCATTGACAGGAGAGCCATATTTACCTTTGACTATATCTGTCTTCTTATTAGTACATATAATAAATCAATTAAATAATACTACTCTTATTTTATAAAAATCAATCATTATAAAGACAGAGAACACTAATTATTATGTCAAAGACACTTGGGTATAAAGTTGAGTTCTCCCGCACAAACTGTATGATACTATACGAACTCCTAAATATCTCCCTGACAGTTAATTTTATTGGTCAACTTGACTGGTTACAGTGTGCCCAGATATTTAGTAAAACATTACTCTGAGATTGTTCATGTAGATGTTTGTAGATGAGAATAACTTTTAAATTGGTAGACTGAGCATAGTAGATCGTCCTCCTGAATGTGGATGGGCTTTATCCAATCAGTTGAAGGACTGCCTAGAACAAAACTGTTGATTTAGAGAGAATTTCTTCTTTCTGACTACACAACTGGCTTTGAGCTGAGATATTATTTTTTTCCTTGCACTTGGACTTGAACAGAAACATTGGCTCTTTCTAAGTTTCAAGCCTACTTGCTGTCCCACTGGTACTTTATCATTGTCTTTCATGGGCATCCAGCTTCCTGGCTAAAGATCTTGGGACTTGTCATCATTCATAATCATGAGTCGATTACAATCTCTTGATACAGAGATAGCTTGATAGCAAGATGATAGATAGAAAGATGGCTAGATAAATAAATATATATCTCCTATTGTTTGCGTTTCTGTGGGGAATCTTGACTAATACAGTCTCCAAGCTGCATTTTGTTCTTTCCTAATCAAAAAGAATGATAATCCATACCTATAGGGTATATTCAATAACTCTATACATATAAAAATTTCAGTATGTTTCCTGGCTCAAAGTCTGTCAGTTTTTAATGAAATTTATTCAAGCTCTCATAAGTTTTATCTTAGAGTATTACACAGCTCTTGACTAGTCTTTCTGCCTAAAATATGTCCCCTCTAAAAACAGTTTCCACCCAATTATAATAGATTATACATTCTGTTCTATAAAATGCTATACATTAAAGTGCTTTTAGGATTTCATCACCCATGTCCAACAGTCAAATAATTTTTCACTACATCCTGAGTCATGTGCCCTCTTTCCTCATGCCCAGCATCATCTCTTGCATTGCCTAAATTGTAACTAATCACAGTTCTTTTTGCCTAAAGCATTTATATTAAGAATAACATCTAACATATGCCAGGTTCTTTTCTAATTATCTTTATATCAATTACACCATTATTATTATCTTAATCTTCATATTAACAACTGAATATGAAGAAGTAGACAATTTAACCAAGGTTACATGGCTAGTAAAAGGTGAAATTAGAATTTGAACCTAGCCAGATTGGCTCCAGTGTCTTTATTTTTAATTTCTTCACTCTATGTTCCCTCAACTATCCATTGATGTGTAAATCACACTCCTTGTCTATACCATATAGAAGACCCTTTTGGAAAAATTAAGTGAATTGACTAAAACTATGTTTTATTTTTAGGTTTATAACTCAGTTGATGAAGACTGCAGGTTTGAGTTTATAAGATTTAGAAACAGAATACTTAATGGTAGGGAAATCAGTTGTTTTCTCAAATAGCTAAAATGACCTGTAATAGTGTCAGGCACCTAGAAGGAACTCAGTAATATGTGATGACTAAACTAATGATTAAGTGAATAATAAATCAGAGAATGATTACAAATTGAGCTCATCTAACATTAAGGGAAGTTTCTTGACTTCAAAATGTATCATGGAGGAATATATGGACTTATATCAGACTTGTTTCAAATATAATACTCTTGAATGATTTCAGCCTGACCTTGTTCATAATTGGCTTTCACTTACCATAGCAGTTGGCATTTTGTATTGGTAATTACCAATATAAAAGTAGATAGAAAATAAGGACTTTTTTGTTTCCTAATATTATTTCTCTAAATTAAACAGAAATATTTGTTTATAATAAAAATATTAAATAAATAATTGTTAGTCACGTCAAATGCATTTTAGCTTCCAAACCCATTCTAGGCTCTTTATACACTAAATGGAGATATAAACTTTCTTGTGTTGGATGATTCTGTGCTGGAAAGAGCTGTTAGCAAAGCTTCTAATATTCTGGGGATCAAATATCAAATAACAAGCTTCTGGCACATGAAGATGGGAGAAGGCATTATCCCTTAAAATAATCTTGGAGTTTTGGAAATGTGGTTTCATTATATATTATTTTGAGTTTTCTAGATAGATGGGACAAAGTGTTATAGTAAAAAGGAAACTTGACTCGGAAGACGAATTGACTCTAGTTTAAATCACTTTCACTCTGTGACCTTGGCAATAAAAATGCAGGCTTGGATGATGTAATGTTTAAGGTTTCTTCTTTCTCAGCTCAAGTGTTCTATGAATTGAATAAAATCCCAGCTTTTAAGCAACAGAAAATCATTAGATACCTTACATTTGTGACTGATTTGTGTGCTGTGTACATGCATAAGTTTAGATAGCAAGTGGATTAATTTTGACTCTGATTTTTTTTCTCCTTTAGTCTGCAATTTATTTTTACTGCCAAAAAACAAAAAGAAATTTAAGGTATTCTACTCTTTTCCAAGTAAGATATTGATTTTTCCAAACTTCTGATTAACACTTCTGTTCAGCATAAATAATAGCCAATGTCACCTATATTTTTTACTCTGCACTTCACTATTATTTGTATTCATTTGTTAAGCAAATAAATTGTCACAATTCAAATGTGACATTTATTACATCTATATAACTCAAATAATCCTACCTCTGTTCTCTTTATTTTTTTTTTGCAAGAAAATAAAAACTACTTTAATAAATAAGAGGTGTTCATTCAAAGAATAAGAGAACAAGGCAGGGTTATCTGGTTAGCAAAGTTCAGCACCTGATTTTTAATCTTTTTATTTTTCAGAGAATGGAGGCAAAAAAGTAAAAAAAAGGACCCAAATATTCTGAAGTGTAAGAAAAATTCAGATGTAAATTTAGACTCAGACAATAGTTGATTAATAACTGCAAATCAGCAGTCGAATTTGGCAGTATTATGTAATATCAAACATAGGAAGGCCAAGCATGTGTCCAACATTGAAATTATTTTAAATGAAATAATTTCTATTAACCAATATAAGCACATTATAATATTTCTCATGAAGTTACCAGGGTATAGACCAAGGCCACGTCTGCTCTAGGCATCCCAAAGATTTGGAGACATTTAGCAAACCGTAGTATCAGTAATATCTTGTTTATCAGTCCATGATGCTCCACATCGGTTTTCCTTATGGGACCCTCTTGGTTTTACCTATTAAGTCCCAATTTTACAAATATCAATCGAATTCTCAGACACTTACAATGCACACTAAGTGATTTATTACTGTTTATAAATTTCATTGCATTTTCTGAAGTTCTTCCCATTGCAAAATAGTAATTTTCTAAAATAGTAACCAGCAAGAAAACAACACCAAAATTTATCAAACCTAATGAAGGATGAAAATAAAATAACTGCCCTACTATGACGAAACTTCCCCATGATTACCCATATTTGAATTTCTTTTTTTTTTCTGAGGTAAACTTTTTATTAATGGCTCAAATCTTGATTTCCATATACATATTTCCATTTATTTCTGTAACTAAATTTATGTCTATTCATCTCTCTACCTATCAACTCATGATACAGATAATTTTTCTATTTAGTGTACTTTTCTCAAATAGAAGGTTTTGTTGAAAACTTAACAAAGACATAAAATATTGTTCTACAAACATGGACACAGAGAGAATGATAGGACATGAAAACATTGGTATTAGTTATAAAAGATCAATGGCCTTCATAGTGTGTCTCTTCTTGAGCATCTATACCAGATTAACCATGGTGTCAGAACACAACAGTTGGGTATGCTATAAGAGTTAAAGGAATTCCCCCAATGTACAATTCTGTTGGCCATATATATTCATCTGGCTTTCAATTAATTCTGTGACTTTTCTTTTTATCATTTCTTCACAATTGGAAAGTGAGGTGATGTGTATGCGTGTGTGCGCGTGTGTGTTTATAAATATAGATATCAAACCTTATTTTATTTTCTAATATTTCACTTACCTCCCAAACCCAGCAAGGATCCAGCTTCATCCCACTTAGACACTTTGACATTGTTGTTTTCGTTTGGAATAAATTATTAGACAAGTTCCATTTATGCTGCAAATTAAAACATCTAGAGACACCATTGATTTCACAGCCAAAATCTGAGTCAACAATTAAGAAGGGCTTTAAATCTAAAAAAAAAAATAAATTATAAAACCCAGAACATGTGCTTTTTTTCAGCCATTATTAAAACCTGCCTAATAAAAAAAATATAATTATTATAGTAAGAAAAAGTATAGCCCTGGCTAATGTGGCTCAGTTGCTTGGAACATTGTCCCATAATGGAAAGGTTGTGGGTTCAATCCCTGGTCAGGGAACATACCTATGTCTTGGGCTTGATCCCTGGTTCAGGTGCAGATATCCCCAGGCTAGGTGCACGGGATCCCTGGGCCGGGCACATACAGGAGTCAATAAATTGATGTTTCTCTCTTGCATGGATGTTTCTTTCTCTCCCTTTCTCTCTTTAAAAAGCAATCAAAAAAGAAAATGTCTTGCAATGAAGACTAAAAAAAAGGAAAAGTGTAGAATAAAACACTAAGAAGATATTAGGGTGGGAAGAGCTCT
Source organism: Furipterus horrens (assembly GCF_987537825.1). Lineage (NCBI taxonomy): Eukaryota > Metazoa > Chordata > Mammalia > Chiroptera > Furipteridae > Furipterus > Furipterus horrens. The sequence continues at coordinate 13,690,514 of NW_028327182.1, forward strand.
ATGGTCTAAATGTTTATGGACCCTGGCTGGTGTAGCTCAGTGGATTGAGCATCGGCCTGTGAACCAAGTGTCGCTGGTTTGATTCCCAGTCAGGGCACATACCTGTGTTGTGGGCCAGGTCCCCAGTTGGGGGCATGTGAGAGGCAATCACACAATGATGTTTCTCTCCTTCTCTTTCTCCTTCCCTTTTCCTCTCTCTAAAAATAAATAAATACAATATGTAAAAAAAAAAGAAAATGTTTTTCCTGTGAAGAATTCATTTAAAAAAAAGGAGAAGAAAAAGGCACAGTGAAAAGACTCCAGCTATGAGCCTTTAAGAGGGGCCTCACCCAACCCTCTTGGCACCCTTATCTTGGACTTCCAGCCTCCAGATCTGTGAGAAATTTCATGCTGTTTAGCAACCCAAATGAACTAAGATAAAACAAAAAATGACTTTCAAGGTTTCTTGTAGACTTTTAAAAGTCATGTATCCTCTAAAAAGCCATTTTTTATAATTTAAAGGTAAATATCAAATGACCAGTACATCTGTATATTTTTATCTTTCTCTTTACCTCTTGTCCCATTAATACATCTGGTTACTTTGAGGACATCTCCTTATAGATAGCTTAACTGCATCTTAAAATCTTTATAATTCTAACCAAATCTATTATTTTCCTATGGCCTGCCAAATTTTGAATAAGAAATGCTATTCCATTCTTCCAAATAAACTTACAACGATTTTATGAATCAATAAAGATCCTTGTATAACTAAAAAGGTTGATTACCAAATATTTTTATTCCTACCCTCTTAAAATTATTCTGTTCTATTCTCAGCCTTATGAATAAGCCACAATATAGAATATTATCACCTCCTCCTGATAGGTAAGTCTTGAACCATTTAACTCTATCTAAATTTTTTTCATCTGTAGCAAATTTACTCTTTAAAAACACAAAGAAGGTAATATTCTGCTCCCATACCATTGCTATAACTAGTTAAAACAGATTTAGTTCAAAGCCTTAGCATAAATTTAAGCAGTTCACATTCTGCTATATCTTCAACGTCCATAGCAGTGAAATATCCTATTCATCTTTGAAGACACAGATCAAATGCTTTTTGTTATTTTTGTAGAAGACCAAATATCCCTTTAAATAGACCCATATCCTAATCCCTGTAACATTAAGAACGTGTCCTTACATGGCAAAGGGGCTTTGCAAATGTAATTAAGTTTACAGGCCTGAAAATGGTAGGATTATTCTGGATTATCTGGGTGGGTGCACTATAATCATATGCACCCTTAAAAACTAAGCACGTCCCACCTGGAATTATAGATATGGCACAAGAGTAAATCAGAGGATTGAAGACAGAACAAAGGCTCATCTCTGTGTTGCTGGAGTGCTGAGTTAGGAAGCATAAAGAGTGAAGGCAGCCTCTAGGAAGAAAAATTGGTTCCAACTAACAACCAGCGAGGAAGCAAGGACTTCATTCCTACAACTACGAAAGAACTGAATTGGACCAACACCCTAATGACCTTGGAAACGGATCCTTCCCCAGCATACGGTAAGGAACCCCGACCTGTGGTTCCCTTGGTTTTGGCCTTGTAAAACCTAGAACAGAAGAACCAGCTAAACCCACCTGGACTTCTGACCTAAAGATCTATGAACTAAAAAGTAAGCATTGTTATATGCCTCTAAATTTGTGGGAATTTGTTACAACAGCAATAGAAAGTGATATAAAGTCTACCTTAGAAATGAATGTTTCACCCTATTTCTTCTTACACAATATATTATATGTATGTGTCACATTACAGTCATTCGCATATATTTTTGACTCTTGCTACAGAAGTTCTTTGAGCTGGTTAGTATTCCAATCTTTCTACCAACATAGGCTATATGGCAGATTTGTTTCCAAAGATAAACACAACATTGTTCATTCCATATAAGCTACTATAGGGCAATTTGCCACTCCCTCAGCAAGAGGTGGAGTTTAATTCTCTACTCAGTTAAAACTGGGTGGACTTTGTGACTGCACTAATGACTAAGCACAAGCAGACAAACAAACAGAAGCGATGTTGTGCTGTAGTTTCTAGATGTCCTCCTTGGATGATAAAGCAGACACCATGAAAGAAATGTAACTACCTCAGAACCATCAAGCTGTGAGAAAACTTAGAAATCCTAATCACATGGAAGAGCTCTGGAAAATGAGACACCGTAATTACGGGATTGAATGTGGAGAGAGAGAGAGAGAAAGAGAGAGAGACTAGAACACAGACAGCAGATACGAGAATGGACAAACCATCATTAGGGCACCTTCCAGTCAGAACTAGTCTAGCTGATACCAAAAGGATCAAAGGTCAACTACTTTTCCTCACCCTCAAATTGTGAGCAAATTAAGATGGCTGTTTAAACCACTAAAGGTTGGGGTAGTTTTTATACAGCCATAGATAACGGATAACTGAAATAGGTTGATTAACCAAAACAAACAAACTCTGGTCATTAAAAATAATAACAAAAACAAACCACTGACTACTTCTAGTGTCAAAGCAGATACATAGATACACTCTAGGTCTTGTGAGTGGATGTTGAGAATTTAAGCTCCTGGCCCAAAATCCTGGCTGTGATTTTTCAGGCCTGACTATAGACATTTACAGTCTCTACCTGGCAGTCTCATAGGGGAAGGCTGCCCTCTCCACCCCAGGCTTGGTGCTGGTTCCATGGCACTGCAGTCTCCGCAGGGAGTTGCAATCAAGGTCTCAGAGCCCCTAGCCTGCTCTGCTCCGTGCGCATCTGCATTCCTAACCTGCCTGCCTCTGTCACTGGGGCCTTGGATCAGGATGCGTCTGCTGGACTCTTCTAACAGAAGAAAGGAAAGGAAAAACTTGAAGATGCTTTTCCCCACTGGGCTCACCAGTCAGGACTTTTCCACTCCTCGTCATTCCCTCTGTCTTGCCTTTGACCCCTCGGTTCCTAAAACTGAGGAGTGTTGTGTCCAAGGCCTTTATCAGCAATAATAATGTCCCCATAACGAGGCTGATGCAACTGACCCTTGTCAGGGAGGAGGGGAACCCGGGTGGTCAGCGCTTCCTCCTTCTTAACCTCTCTCTTCAGCTATCGTGGCGGAGATTAAAGGCTTGACTGTCACTGTCATTTTGGCTTGCATTGACAGCTGACAGCTCAGCTCTTTCTCCTTCCCTCACCTGCGCCCCTGGCATATGTTAATAGTGCAGATAGCTGATTGTATTTGTCAGGATATGCTGTGCTATGATGTTTTATATTGAAATACCTATCCCCAAATATCATTAGCCAAAACAACAAATGCTTATTTCTCACCCAGTTAGCACACCCTTCAAGAGGTGTCAGGGATCACTACCGAACACAGTCTCCAGGGGACCTGTACTGACAAAACAGCTACTATTTTGGCCTTGATGGTCACTATGCAAGAGGCAGAGAATGTCTGAGAGGATCTTACATTAGCTATTAATTGTTGTGGCCCAGAAGTGGCACTTGTATCTTTTGTTCACACTCAGTCTTATTTAGTCACAAGGCCCCATTCAACTCTAACGGGGCCAAGGAGTATAATCATGTCATATTTCTGGAGTCTTGGAGTCAAAATATTTGGCAGACATTTTGTAAGACCACCTCTCTGAAAATGGCTGTCTTGTTAATATCAATTTTCTTCCCTTAGGTGTATTATTGTCTGCTTCCAGGCACTCCACAGGATATTCAAAATCAGGTTCCTTAGGTTCTAGTTATTTTTCTGATTAAACATGAAGTACAAGGCATCATTTTTAGGCCTCAACCCTCATGTTAGCACTGTGTGATTAGCAAAGGGTCATGATAATGCAGTTGAAACAGAAAGCTTGCTCAGAGTCTTGCTTGGGAAGATTATAACTCTATTTTTTTTTTTTTTTTTTCTGTCCAAGGTTACACAATAAAATTTTTAGATCCTTAGCTAGGCCATTTGATTGACTAAGTATTAATTATAGCCTGGGAGTAGAGAGAAAGGTTGGGAAAATTGATCAAACAGAGACGGAGCTTCTAGGGATTCCCCTAGGATTCTGCCCTGTAGGATAGGGACTTAGATGTGTTATTCTATAAAGGTTATACAAAGTGGGAAACAGTGATTCACCAAAATGGGGGTACAGTTAGAATCAACAAATATCAACTATTGCTAGGGAAAAGCAAACTTGCTCAAGGCCAGGTTTTACTGACAAGTACAAAGTGATCCCGGATTCATTTACCGGACACAGTGCATTCTAAGACAAAACATATTTAGCACACCCTTTCTTTTGCCTTGTTTCAAGGTGAAATGAACAAAATAATATTCTACAGAAAAGTTCCATATCCTTGAGTACAGAGACGGCCTTGCTCATTTTGTAATGTCCCCCGTGACTTGCTCACTGGCTCAATGCATAAGCCAAAGTCACTTCCTATGATGACAGCAGGTTATTGGCAAATCTCCACAGAAATATCATCACACTGAGGCTGATACTAAATTAGGACAATGCTGTTTGGCTTGATAGAAGTTGAAGCCATTTTTCTGGCATATAATAGAACTCCTATCTTCGAGAAATTGCCCGAAAGCATGAACTATATTATTCTTCCAGAAACTTAGTCAGATAAAGGAACTCTTAAAAAAAAAAAAAAAGGAAGAAGAAGCATATTCTTTCATTTAGGGCAAAATGTGAATCTTATATTATTTTTAAATGTTAATTTGATTAAAGGAAATGCCTCCTGCACTAAACAAAATCAATGAGTAAGCGTATTTGGAAAACATTAAAAGCAGTGATTGTGACAGAATATTGATTTAAGACACAGTTACTAGGTCAGATGGGATTCAGGGGCATAGAATCCCATAGAAATACTCTGTAACTTGCTGCTCTTTCACCATATAATTACCTGAGTAATTTTAAAGGGAAGAACTGATAACCGGCAGATTATGTAGCTTGAAGGAGAGTCAGTCTTGATGCTTTCCAGTATGGTTCACATGCATTTTTGTTTCTGTAGTTGGTTCATTGACTTTATTTAGAGCAACAGAATAATTTTGTTTGTTGATAGAAAATATCACAATTAAGAAACATGAGGTCAGACAGACCACAATGAATGGATTTAAATACCAATTTAATCTGTTAAAGTAGAGCAGAAGTGGGCACCTAGTTAAAAATCATCACCATTTTTGTTTTCCCCAGATACTTTGGTCAGTCACCAAAATCCCACAAAAAGTAAATAATAAACTCAGCGTCTGAAATCTTCTGGAATCTAATTCAGACCTCTAAATCAATGTAACTTGCAATACTATATCAGCACAACTGTTTGTATAAAACATTTATGGTGTAGAGTATGAGGATGAGACTTATTATCCTCACAAAGAATAGTAAAATTAAACAGAAAAAATTAAATTTTTAAACAAACGAGCAGGTTATTTTAACCTTAGCCTTGGTTGCCCTCCTATAAACTGAGCTTTGTGCTATGAAGAGCATTGGAGTCATAGGCATCAGAGCGTCAGTTACGTGAGCTGGCTGGCGTGCACCAGAGCATCGCTGAAGTTGCCTTCCCTTTCCAGCCTTCTCCTGCTCTCTCTTCCTTGATCTTTCTTTCGTTCTCATTTCCCCCTTTTAATTTTCCTTGTCTTTGCCAATGGTCTTTATTTATTTCCCTTTCTTTCCTTTTCATGAATTATTCTACTTAATTTCAATGATGTAATGTACAGTTTAATACTCTAGAAAAATCAATAGCTTAAGAAAAGGAGAAAAGACTCCAATCTGACAAATTTTATAAAAGAAAAGTTTTAATTTGAAAACTCTGTTGTTCTTTTATATTGATATTTTGAAACAATTTTCTTTATTTGTTCTCTGATTTAATCCATTAACAGACATTTGTTGGGTTCCATTTTTGCACCAAAGAGACCTTGAATATGGTCAGTAGCGTTAACTGCAAGTATTTTAATACGCCACTGTGCCCTGTTTGGCTCTTAATCTACATGAAAAGACATTCTCTGTTAATAACATTATACATATTGCATGAGCTTTATATATTTTTCAAGTTCAAAATGCCTTATAATTTGAATAAAGTTTATTAGAATATCTTGTTGTCTACCACATCCATATTGAATATTCTAAGACATACTGTGCAAATTAACAAAGAAATCTACATTGATGTGAACATACAAACATTAATATTTCTTGAATTTCACAACTGATGGAACTCTTATTTATCACTAGATGGCACTCTAAATTTAAATTCTGATTTGTTTCTTCCACCAAAAGTACATTCTTTGTTTTATAAAGTAGAATTCATTATATGATATAAACAAATAATCCACTTCTTTCCCATATGCAAAGTTGAGATTTTTCCCTACTAACAGTAATAACTAACAAAAGCATAATAGAAAAAAACATTTTTTTTAAATGATTGCCAATTCGATAGGTAAAAAGACTGGGCTATAAAGATAATATGATATTATTAAATGTTTCTGTTTAAATTTTAAGACTATATATAGCCAATAATATAGGAAATTTTAAAGTGTTTTTATTTCTATAAATCTGTAAATCTAAAATATTTACTGACTTTTCAAAAAGCTGCCTTGTTTCTTAAAAATTACTTTTTAAATTCACAAATAGGTATAAAAATAGTATGGATACAATAAAATAATTGTGTCTCTTAAAATATGTCCTCATAACTAAATATAATTGTATGTGGACTGCCTCAAATAAAAGATGATAACTTGTATAATTCCTGTTTTGCCAGATGTGAATTCATCATGTTCTTTCTCTAGCAATTTTCAGGTTAACAAAAAGGCGATGTACTTTCTTATCTTACTCTTATATGTAAGTGATGACACTCCCTGTAAAATGGTAAGAGTGAACTTTCGGAAACGTGGTCTTGGTCAGTTGAAAGTAACCAGCCAATGATCTTACGACACCGGCATAATTGGGACCGTCAATGGTTCTCCGCGCAGGGACGGGGCCTGGAGCCGGAATGGAACAGTTAGTATAAAGGGCAATGTGACGGCTGGACCTCACATTTAGACAGTCGATTAGGCCACATTAGTGAGCACTTCTAGCAGCGCTAATGCTGCTGCTGGAGAAAAGCAGGCATTTAAAGACAGCCAATACTTACTTAGAAAAATGCTATTAGAAGTCAACATTTTCCATGGGTGAAAGTCAATATATTTACCTCTCATTCTATGCTAAGTTCATGACTCCAATTATTATGTAAAAACAGGTGAACATGAATGGTTTTGACTTTGCTGATGACTAACGATTTTTTTTCCTTCTTCTTCTGACTGCACACTAAAGATCAACTCTTTAATTCTGTTTCAGATATGTGAGGAAATGACCTATATTCTACTTTTCTACATCAGAAAATTGGATCTTTGAAGAAATTCTTTTGTGCACAAATAAAAAACATGTAGAGTTATATTGCATTGCAGAATAGTTTCTTTTTCACGGCATACATTTCTTTACAATGTGAGATAAAGGGAGAAATCTATCACTATCAATACTGGTAAGTAGGTAAAATTGTAATATCTATATTTCTGATTTAGTAACTGTTAATGCAATATAAAAGAAAGCAAAATATTATTATACTTTGAGATATATAAAATGCATGTTGCATACAAGAAATAAAATATTATAAGAAAATAATTTTTATTTTCTTTAAATGCTCCTAAAATATTCTACTATATTAATAACATAAAGGAAGTGAATTTATTTTAAGGTTGATTTTGTTTGAAATTAGGAGTTTCCTTTGTCAATATTATCTATTATAGATAGTAAATCAGGAGACAAGAATTCAGGGAAATTTATTGTTATGCATTGTTTGTGAGAACAAACTTTAAAATAAATATTACTTATCAATATTGAATTTATGAAGATTTGATATTTGATTTAGAATGCAAGAAAAGTGTTATAAAATTAAAATGCATTGGTAAAGAGTAAACTATATTATTTATCTGAGTAACAATCAGAAGATCGAATTTTAAGAATAGCTAAAACAAGCACAAACTTTAGCCCTGAATTGCTTGTGGAAGTCAGATTGGAAGTTACAAATGCCTGATTTGAGGTATCAATGCATCAAAATTATTTTTAGTAACCACAGACATATTTGTTAAAAGAATAAGGAACTGAGCATTAGCCAACCTGCATTTGAATTCTGACTTTGTTCCTGATAGCTTTGGGAACTTGGGCAAATGACTTAATTACTTTAAGCCTAGGTTTCCTACTCCTAAAACAAGAGGAGCTAATGACCAAACAATTCTACCGTCAATTGCCTATTTGGCAGAAGACCCAGCATTGAAATGTCTGGAAGCCATGAGCAAGCATTCATTATATAGATTAATTCTAGTTTCTTTTGGGACATAATTGCTTATTTTTATGATCCTTCCTCAAATTCCAACTCAGCTGTATCACTGACTGTTCCAAATTCTGCCAATTAGTAAGGTTTAAAATGCCACTACAAATTTTCTTAAAATATTATGGAGACATGCATTTGAATTATTTAAAAGTGCAGCAAGTAACTCTATTTATTAAATAATATTCTAAAATGTGTTTGATGCAGCTCTATGTTCCTTTTATTCTAAAATACACCTGGTTATGTGCTTCTGACTTGTTGGTTCACTTTAGCATTAACTTTAGCAAAAATTACCCAGAACATTACTGACTTTAGATCACATTTTATTTTTTATCAAGAATTATAAAAACTAAAAAAGAGATGGAAATTATTAAAAATAATAATAAGAGAATAAAATTAAAATGTTTATATTCTAAGGATTTGAACAGAAAAGTACTGGGGATCAAAGTAATCCCATTCCACCTCTTGATGCTGTCTCCTAAATGCTTGTTGGTCAGACTGGTGGGCCTCAGACCTACAGCATTTGCACCACCTGGGAACTTGGGAGAATTCTAGGTCCCAAACCAGATGTTGCTCCAGTTCATTCCTAAATCCAAAGGGATTGAGAAGCACTGTTATTTATATAATTTACATAGGTTTGCAAACTGAAAAACTATCCCTCCCTTATTTTATCCTTTTGTCATTGTTTCATAGAAACAATGTGGAGCAGTAACCTGTTAAAATTGTTTATGACAGAGTAACTGTGGTCAAATTTTCTTCACAAGTAGGACTATGGAGCTTATATAGTTCTTGTCATTTTTTTATGAGACAGTAATCAATTGAATAAGAAAAAAACAACAACAACAACTCTTTTCTTTACAGAGAAGGGGAAAAGAAGTTCAACTACTGATTTTTCTGAAATGAAAATTCATTCAGTATATTCAAGGTAACATCTCTAGATATCAGTCTGTTCCTTCCTGAACTGGTGTGACTTCTGACTATAGATAAGAACAATCATCTTGTCCCTGTTCCTTTTCAGCTCCTTCTCTTTTTATCCTCCAACATACAAATATACACATAATTGTCAAGGAATCATAATGGATAAAAAGACTTGCCTCCAAATTGCTAGATCAAAGCCATCTCTGGTTTACTCCTAGGCCAAATAAACATACTCATTATTAATGTTACCACTTGGGTTTAAAGTAAAATGACCCTTTCAATGAACTCCTTGGTTGGCTACTTCTGGTACACATCTCAACTCTTAGCATTTCGATGGTCATCTTCTCTGCCCCTTATAAGAAAAATCACATTCTTATGTTAAATTTAAGTTTGCTTTGGATTAAAGAGCACCCTATGTTGATAACAACAATAGCTTGACATAAAAACACCTTTTAAGTAACTATTAAATATTAATCAACTTGCTCTCCATAACACTTTGAAGTAGTTATAATTATTTTCCACTTTTATAAATGAGAAAACATAGCTTTAGAGAAGTGACTTTCCTAAAACTTGAACCTTCCTAGTTCTAACTCTAAAATCATTTTCTAAAAATTCCTATAATTATGCCTTACCTCAGCTATAAAATGTAAATCTTAAAAGGAAATAAATAAATAAATAAATAAATAAATATATATATATATATATATATATTTCTATATTTCTCTCAGGCTCAAAATAGAGAACATAAGACAACTCTTTGGAATTCTTCAAAAGGTTTTGACTCAAAATACATTGGTTTGAAATGTATATAAATTAAAAATGTAAATAAATATTTAATTATTTTAATAAATATAAGTAAAGAAGCATGATAGAATTATTAGATAAATGAACTGTACATAAATTTTATAAAGTCATTATATGCATTTGTCTGTTTTCCAAATATTTGTTTTCTGTGGCAATTCAAATCTCCAAACAATCGTTTATTCTTCTGCAAGCAGTGAACTAATCCTTCTCTTTAGTCAATTTTGTGTAAGACAACAAAGAGAACCAAGAACAAATAGATGATTAATGTCAACTAATTAATAAAATAAATCCTGACTAGTTTATCTAAGATTGCACTAGTTTTGCATGTTTAATGTTTCACAGTAGACTTGCATCAAATATTGTGTTCTACCAACAGAACTAGAAGGAAATATGTTATCTGATTTCTGTTATCATCTTAACCTATGATCTTCAAAAAAAGCATTGACAAGCAGATTCTCTCATAGATCTATAGTTTGAGAATTATTTTTTATATCATTGTTTTTATTATTTTAATATTTTGTTAAAGTTTATTATAAATGCAGTATATACAAATAACCCATCAATATCACAGAGCAACAAATTGTATATATGAGAATATATTCAATAGCTAAAATTGAAAGAAAAAATTAAGTTATTTTTAAGTTATTACCTATATTATGTCCATGGTAAATTATACTTTTGCTTGCTTGTTTTTTATAGTATAGTAAAATCTCCAATAGGTGACAATAAAACTTAATTTTTTTTTACTACTATTGTCTACTACTGCCTTTAGAAAAGAACCAATTTAATATTTAGGAAATGCCATTAGATGTTAGCATTAAATGCAATTGGAAATTCAGAATGATTTTCTTTTCCTCTAGCTCTCAATAGAAAAAGTTGTATTAAAATAACATTTCTTGCTACTGTATAAAATATAATCTAGAATTTTAAAAACCATAACATGTTGATTATTTTAAGGTGCTTTGCAATAAAAGCTGATATTGAAGACATTGATACTTAAGACTGCATTAAAAAATATAAATTAATATTTTAGAATTGCACAATACATTTTGAGGTGGAATTATATAAGTTAGAAGGGGTATATTATTTCATAGATACAAAAATTGAGGCTGCAAAAGGCTAAGTAAGATATACAGTTGCATCATTTGTCCTTTTTAATGCTTGTGTGGCAAACCACAAATACCGACACCAGCCATATTATACAAAAATCATTCACCATGCATTTGTTCCCACAAGAACATAAGCTTCGTGAGGGTGAAATTCCCACTGTCCACCACTTTCTAGTGTTCCTCATGCTCACCTTCTGTTTTATATTATTCCATTTACTCCATGCCATTATCATACATATATAATCAAATTTGTGTCTACCCCATTTAAGATGTATATTCTATATTTGATTTGATAAAGACTTGTAGCATATATTATCTGTTGTTTTATCCTTAGTGTCCAGAATTCTTGCCACATACTATGAATAAAAGAAGTATTTGTTGAATGAAAGAAAAAAAAAAGAAAGAAGGAAAAAAGGGAAGGAAAGGAAGGAAGGAATGAAGGAAGGAAGGGTGTTTTAAACATTATTAATGTTTACATTAAGCAGAACAGACCCTGTGCCAAAATTGGTGAATAATGCAATTGTTTTTCTGTTATGAACTACTTAGGTAACAGTTAGGAACTAGTTTAGTCTATTATTACTTTATTTTAAAACTGTTAACACCGTTTCAGTTAAGGAAATGGGTTAGATGATACACATATATATTTAATATCAATAATCATACTTTTGTATATAGTGTAGCCACATTGTCAAAAGAACATACAAAAGTCAATGCCAAAAATTGTAGCAAGATATAGGTTATACTAAATATGGCAAAACATTGAGAAGTTACAGGCTGAACTGATTTAATAACATGCAACAGTGAAATTATGGGGAACTATATTCTGATTGAGAATTGTTTAAAGTAATCATGTTTAACTTTCAAATATGTAATAACATCTAATTTAATTAATTAATATTAAAAAGATTTAAAAGTCACCTGCCTGAAGAAAAGAAAATTGCTATAATCGAACAAAGGACTAAAATATATCATGTTCCAACAGCTAGTTACAAAGAATTATTTAAGAAAACATTTAAATGCCTTTATTTATTGACACTTGACCTATGTGGTTCCATTTAGTAAGAAGACAGTGGTGACAGAATATATTTTCCACATGTGGCTGTATTCTCCATCCTACATGTACTTTAAGAATCTTACCACCCTCTGTCACAGAGCAGAATCTACGTCTTCTCATGTATCCCAGTGGACCTTTATGACTTCCATGACAAGATCTTAAAAGGTTACATAGAAGTTGGGTCCATTTGGTCTAATGGTGAATAATAACTATTATAACCTTTCCCTGCTGCATAGATCACAGCTCTAATAAAAGTTACAAGGAGGATTTTAATTTGGGAGGGAAAAAGCAGAAATAGATAGAGAGATCAAATTATTTGAAAAATAAGTTAGTGGAAATAGTAATATATTACCAGATCACACTAAATTAATATGCATGTTTTAAGAATGACAACAAGAAAATATAAAATAAAGTCCCTATTGTGAAATTTAAATGGTGTAAAATATAAAACATTAATAATTTCTTTCAAAATAGTTTTGAAACAAAAAAATAATACATAAAATATTTTGAGTAAATAGTACCAAAAATCATGATCATATTTTCATTTTTCTATCTTTGATGTTTAATTACTGTTTATAAACTAAGCATACAATAACTAATAATATAATTAGGAGTATTTTATATTTTATCCATTTATTTACAAATAATAATATAGACATTAATCTTTGCAAACAATTCAGAACTATATTATAACTGATCTTCATTTTAAAAATATTTTGTTTGAATAATCTTATTTTACTATATAAAAATATTTTTTAAAAATCAGAATCTTAATGTTTTATTGTGAAAATTGCATTGAGCATGGAAAAAAATAGTAACCATAATATTACCAAACAGTTGAGTAATATTCCAGGATTATGAAGAATTATAGAGTTTCCCAAGAAGTATGTAACATAAATACAAATGCAGCACACTCCGCACACATGTTTTGTGTGTATCTATTATAAAGAAAATTAGGATTTAGTATAACTACAGGTCACTTTATTTTCTTAAAAGCAAAGAGTAACAGAAGTTCAACTTCAAGTTTATTTTTTTCATGACACTGTAATCCGTGAAATTGTCTGGGTCAAGTAGTTTTTCATCATATCACTAGGCTTCTAAATATGTTATTCTGTTTTCAAGAACAAGCTTGGTACATCATGATCTGTGGAAGCAATCAAGCCGAGTTGCCTCTTACGACTGTCATCTAAACCTCAGTTTTCAAATCTTTAAGATGAAACTAAGTTTAACTGAGATTCCTTCAAGATTAAATGGAAAAAAATTCAATAGTTCCTGTGAGATGTGACTAACATAAATAATCACAGTATTTGTCTCTCCCTGGGAAAAATGAGGGAACAGGCTAATCACAGCCAATGGGAAAGGGGCTTTTAATATACAACTCTTGTACTCATTGTTTGACTTGGGGGTTGGTGACTCTTATGACAGTGTGTGTTTTTCACTTGCAGTGACTTTAATTTTCAAGAGGCAGAGATTGAGACATATGAAATAAACTATAAAATATCCTGATTAAAAATACATTTTCAATTTTTACTTATATTCTAGTTAACATTTCATAACTGGATTATTTAAACTAATTTTTATCTTGACCAAACATTTATAGTATTTTATAGCAATATATCGTCGGCAGCCATCCGTCTCAAGAGACGATGGTGTAGCTTCTTAAGAGTCTATCTGCACCGCCGAGAATGGCTGTGCAGTCCGACTCGGGAGTGACACGGTATCTGTCTCCTCCCGTGTTGAATCGACATCTTGCGATGACGCTGGAGTGGCCTCTCCAGTGAAGCTGAAGCTACAGAGCCTGGGCAGGGTGATATGGAGGGTCTGCTGTTGCCCATGCAGCAGACCCCCCCCTCTCTTCGCAGCTGAAGGGTCCAAGGGAAAGACGGAGTCGATACAGCTTGGCTTCAGGTGCGCCGCAGGAGTTGCCGGTGTTGACTACACCGTCAAACCGCCTTAGGGACTCCGGCTCCGGATTTTCTGTCGGGGTTTACTCCCTTAGCCTTTCCCCTGAAGAGGTATGCCGCAAGGCAGCGGAGGTTTTTTGGAGTCAGAGTTTTCCTTCTCTGATGTGCCCTGACTGGAAGATCGAACCAGCGACACTTAGCTCGCAGGCCGACGCTCAATCCACTGAGCCAAACCAGCCAGGGGTTAGCAATATATATAACAGTCATTTATTTAGTTTCTAGGTAATTGTGGCTTCCTGGCAACTCCCGATGATACAGCACAGGAGTTTTAGTAGAGTGTAGGCCAAAATTTTCAGTCTGGTTTGCCATCATCAAGGACACAATTAATTCTCTACTTCTTGACACCTTGGTTCACTAGAACTAAAGATCATTCTGTAGTCTGTGGTAAATCATTGAGGTTTCCTATCAAATGGGTAATATATACAAAGTGGCATTTTACAAATATGTAGTTGTGCATATAAAATATTTTGAAATAGTCTCAAAAATGACACATTCAGGATGTTTACATTTCTTACCCACAATAATAAATAACTTAAGATGGAATGAAGGATGATTTTTAATTGCATGTTTAAAGTCAAAAGTAATTTCAGTCATCTGTGTGTGAAATAATAAAGACTAGCTTACATCCAGTAAGACAGAGAAAGTATGGAGAAAATAAGCAACATGATAAAAGTAATCAGCAAATTCTGATGAATACTGATACTGGGAGATGGGGAGAAGGGATAAAACATGAAGATTAACGAAGATCAAAGGTAAGACACTTAGTGAATAAAAAACTCATGATATTATTTAGTCATTGATCTGACTGGAGTTTTCCCCATTTATTTCTTTTAAAAAAATTATTGGTTTATTTATTTATTTTTAGAGAGAGGGGAAAGGAGAAAGAGAGGGAGAGAAACATCACTGTGTGGTTGCCTCTCAGTTGCACCCCCAACTGGAGACCTGACATGCAACCCAGTCATGTGCCCTGACTGGGAACCGAACCAGCGACACTTGCCTCACAGGCCAACACTCAATCCACTGAGCCACAGCAGCTAGGGCTCCTTGTTTATTTCTGTTGTTTGTTTTCTTTCCTATTCAACAGGGTGGTGTTTTCCTTTTCAAAACTCTATTATAACTAATAGGATGTGTTTGTTTTGGGACTGTGAAAACCCATGACCTAAAAGTTCTAGTCTTTCTTAGTACATTTAAATCTGGGTTTACCTACTCTGGGTTGGAAAAAATGCCACATGTAGTCAGTTTTTGCTATTCCCAGTAGTTATGTTCTATAAAGTCACTGGAAAAAAATTAAATTAGCAGGGGAATGGAGGAAAGTAGAAGAGGTATCAGGGGATAAGTGGTGATGAAAGACTTAACTTTGGGTGGTTAACAAGCAATATAATATACAGTAGGTGTTCTGTGAAATTGTATACCTGAAGCTATATAATTTTATTAGCCACTGTCACCTCAATAAATTCAATAAAAACATAAAACAAACAACAACAAATAAAACTGAATTGGCCAACACCAAACAAAACCATCATTTCTACAAGATGCAGAGATTTAAATTCCTGCAAGCTTCTGGTCATAACATTTCTGTCAACAAATCAATACATAACTTTGTTTTACATATCTTTTAAAGATACTTTATTTAATATATACTGATTTATTAGGATTGAACTGATAGACAACAACACTATAATTCAAGCATGTATGAAGCTTATCTAACATGTATTTTCTCCATAAGAGCCTTCTCACGCTTAAAAACAAACAAACAAACAGAAAACCAAAAACAACGCTAGAGAACACTTGAGCACTATGCTTGAGGCCACTTTATACAGCAAAATCATCAGCATAACTCCCACTTCCCAAAATTGGGAAAACTCTAGGCAGAAAAAAATTAACACAGTTGTTTATGGTATGGGAAGTAAAACAAGAATGTGGGCATCACTTCTTTGACATCAGCCAAGACCACGTGTGTCAGGCAATTCAAATGTTTTGCCTCTTGGTGAGTGTCTCCAAACAACCAGAAGAGCATTGCAAGTATAGATCCAGAAGGTCAAACAGAAATTTTAATAAGAAGGGAAATTCTCAAATACAGAATGCATAAAAATGATATCCCACTCCGCCTGTTTTACTTATTACTAGATTAACTTGTGATTCCTTAGAAATTGTTTTCTGTTTCATTCAAATGCTTTTTCTCTGTGCATACTTGTGTGTGCATTCTTCACAGTGATTTGGCATAAGAAGGTGTTTCACTGAGATTTAATGAGAAGAGTCAGTGGCTCATTTCTATCTAAGCTGAAAAAGGTACTTCATTGGAAAGCACAGCATCGCTTCTCAACAGCACCGCTAAGCAGCTTTCTTTCATTGGGTCTTGGAGCTCAGAAAATATTTCCACAGTCATTTCCTGTTTGGAATTATCAACAAAAAAAAAATATACTAACTTGTAAAGAATTTCTGTGAGGGTTTACTTGAGCCCGAACTGATGACACTTGCCCAGAAGCAAAACTAAGATGCTCCAGAGAATGACAGTTATATAGTTTTATTACTCATTTAAAATTAAAAATGAAATGTAAGGAAGATTATATGAAGGTGGAAGAAAGCAAAGCAGGGATTGAATTACAAGATAGTTAACAAGATATCTTGCTCTCTTGAGGGTGGTTACACCTTTGAGAGGTATTACTTCTGGCATTTTAAAGATGTGCTAACCTAGATGTACAGGAATAATGGGCAGGGCTTATACATCTTTCACTAAAAACTTATAGTCTTGGGGCGTGACTACCCACCGTAACCTGCCCATTTAGAAATGTATGATCAAATCAACCTGTCAGGCTACTTAGTGAAAAATACTTTGTTATCCACAGTATTATACAGGCTTCACTACAGTAATAATATGAAGTCAGGAATCTAACATAATCTGGCAATTACATAAACTTAAAAAAGTTGATCCCTGATATTTACTAACTTCATGACTGGAAAATTGGCTCACATGTTCAGTATTTCCAATTCCTAATTATTAACTAGGCCTAATATATTATAACTATGTCCTTAGGATTTAATGAGAATATATATTTAAAATCATTCATGGTTTCTGCTGTAGAGTAAGCAGAATCTGTCTGCTATATAATAAAAAATGTATAATATCCAATAAAAAAGGACAATACAAAAAGCAATCCTTACCACAGGAAATAACGTGTATTTTGCTAAAGATTAAAAACTTATCATTGACCTAGATTTCTAAAGTGTAAATTTACAAAAAACGAAGAAGAAAATCCTATCGTAGCAGGTGGTCTGGCCAGATTGCTGGGTAGAGTGGAGGGATCCTGGAGGCAGCATGAAAGGTTGCACTCCCTAAAATGAGGAAGGGGTGCAGGGAACCCCAAGGCAGTGGGCTGAAGCCACAGTCAGGTCTTGAGAGATCTCTTAACCTCCAGGTGAGGGTAAACAACTCGTGTGGCCTGTGACACAGCTGTAGGAAGCTAGCACAGAATATGTGAGGCTGAAAAGTCATGACGCATGTGTGCCATGGAGGTAACATGGCAATGCCCCGCCAGAGGCTAGAAAACCTTCCTACCAGCTTCAAGCTCATGGTGGCAGGAGGAGAGCCAGAGAGGCTGTCGGGCTGATGGGCATGATGGACCTCAGCCTAGATTGGCTGGCAAGCTGGGTGCTCCCATAGTGGGCCGGATTTGGGGGCGGAATACTTAAATGGAGCACATGCAAAAACTCACTCTCTCTCTTCCCCCTTCATGCCTCATCAGGGCTTGGGGCCCTGGAGACCGTGTGGCCAGCTGCCAAGCCCCATGCCCTCCCTTGAGCTAGAAGCAGTGGTAGCTCTGGCAACCAGCACTGACCCATGAAGTCCTGCCCAGCCGGGCACGCACAGACAGGACAGAGATGCCTGAAGCCAGACCGTGACTGGAACCAGCTAAGCCACCTGTGTAATTATGCTACAGCCACACGTATATCCCGAAGGACGGGAATTGTAAATGGGAAAAGAATTCCAGGCACATCCTTGAACTGAGCTGGTAAAGAGTTGAGAGTTCATTTTCCTTTGAGTATTTTAAAGGGAGTGGTCTTTGAGGCAAAAGCCTGTTGTTCTTCCAAATTCATGTAGCTTTTAAACAAAAGACTCCTTTCCTTTTTCACCAAACCTGTGCTCCCAGCATTTATGGGTGGCGGGCAGCAGAACCCCATGTGGCTGTGCAGTAACAGGATGATTTGTTTTTCCAAAAGCAATAATTAGAAGAGTGGATTCACACGGCCATATGGAAAGTACAAAACTTTTGCTTGATAACATCTCAGACACATCAACTGATCTATGAGTTGTTTTCTTCTTTTTTTTAAATTTGTAAACAATAATAAAGTTGATGGGTGATTGCTTTAAAAAGTGTGAGAGGTTTAACAAGCTTCAACTGAACTTTGCAAAGCGTTTTGAAAAGGTACTATAAACAGAAATGTGTCTAAAGAATCAGTTGGCAGGTGTGGCAAAACAGCTTATTGAAAGTGGGAATACGTGTCCCTGGGCAAACCATCTAGACATCGGACATTTCAAAACATCAAACGCAATCTGAACATTTTTCACTTTGTAGAAGAACTTAATTGCGCTGCCTTATCCAAGGAGTACTATTTGGAAATAACAAGAGTCACCATGCCTACAGTCATAAAACAGCAAGTCACAGGAACATAAAAAACAATCAACAATAGCAACAAAAAGAAAGAAAACCCCAAGGGAAAATATGGCATTCCCCCTTTATCTAATGAGAGCTTGTGAACTATGTGATAAGGGAAATAGTTTATTCCCTTTGGAGTTTTACAGAAAGTCCTTCTGAGAGCAAGGTATTTTTTCTGATAATAATAAAAACTTGAAATGCGCTTTTTCAAGACACTATTGTGATGTATTACAAAATAAACATGTTAACAGAAGATGATGAATAATTTTCTTTCCTAATTTCTCAAAAGGAGGTGGAACTGGTATTTATAATAATTCTAGTCTAGCATATTTTATTTATCTGGAAAAAAGCACCCCAAAATTTTAAGAAGTTTTGAAATATAACCTGTATTACTCTAACAAGAAATGTAATGAATATTGGAATGAAGCTATATCAATAAACCACAACTTTAGAGTTAATAGATAAATGTCATATTTAATTATGGAATATTGCAACATTTATAATAAAGACAGTGGGGAAAGAAAAATAAATTTTCCTCCTACCTTTCCAAGTTTCTCTGGCTGCAGTAATAATTAAATTAACGTGACACAGATTAGCAAGAAAAAATGACCAAAGTTCATTACAAACACAGGGTGGGCACAAAGTAGGTTTATAGTTGTGAGTACACAAAACACAGTTTGTTCTGGTACTATGATTTATTAATTATTTTATTATGTATATGTATTACAACTATAAAGATACTGTGCCCACTCCTGTATGTACATGTAGGGTTCCATAGGAATATAGCCACAAGAACAAACTGGGAAGTTGAGGTTTATTTGCCATCATGGAAGTGTGTGTGGTTTGTGCTTTGGAACTTCAAGGACAGAAAGGTTACTCACATGGAGATAGAAAAACAAATATTTGATAAATAAATGTTTGCTAGGCCATCTTTGACAATGGGCACAGAGGGGACTTTGAACAAATGGGCTTTGCTAGGTCCCTCCTTGTCTATCACACTTAGTCCATATTAAACTATAGTTATCTAGGAGGGGTGCCCCCCAAAAGACATAATTTATTACAAATCATGTGTTTATCCTTACATGTTTAAACTTCAGTCACCTTCAATGTACTCTCCATTTGATGCAATACACTCATCAAGACATTTTTTTTTTTCAAGTGCTCAAAACAATTTTTGAACTCATTGGTGTTGGTGCCTTTTAGTGTTTCTGCCATTTTTTGTTTCACTTCTTCCACATGGGCATAACATTTCCCTTTGAAGGCTTTTTTATCCAGGGAAACAAACAAACAGAAAAAGTTGGTTTGGGGTGAGAGCTGGTGAATAGGGAGGGTGGGACATGGGGGTTATGTCATTTTTGGTCAAAAACTGATGAACACTCAACACAGTGGGCACATGCACTCGGAAATCACCCATCATGAAATGGGGAAATGCATTGAAAAAGTCTTCAAAAAAAATTCATTGAAACCGAATGCAGCCTCTCACAAAAACACCAGCTGGTACACTGATACAGATGGGTACCTAGAACACTCACCTAATGGGAGATGCCAGTACTACAAGGTGCCCACCCTCCAGAAGATAATTCCAGATTTTTTGCGATCCTCTCTCATATGATCATAGCTCCCTTTCCGGAGCAGGCCATTTACTGAAAATCTTTATGCAGTTACAACAGTAGGTAGAAGGTTTCCTGAGTCTTTTGTATATAAAAGTCAACCAAGTTAAAATAATCAATATCCCAGAAAGGTATATCTGCTCTCATCAGAACACTTGTAGTTGTAGCCTTGGTAATGAGAGTCTTTGAAGAAGGAATGAGAGTTATTTTTAACTGATCCTTGACTTCTACAAAATTTTCCTCCATTAAAAAAAAATCAAATTGATTTTGAAGGTAAATGGTTTGCCTAAATCAATGCAAATGCTAGTTTCAATAATTTGCATTTTTCAGTTAAGAAAAATGGTGAGAAAAGGAAGAGGGGTTTTGGAGAGCCATAATTTCACAACACATATATAAGAAAAGATGGCCAAAAAAAAAGGAACGGGATAGAAATAACACACAAAACCAGCAAAACAAAGTCTACTCTTTCTCTCTAATCCAAAGCAGCAAATTTCAGGAGTAACCAAATGTGAACTAGTTTTAATGATTTATACTGTACAAACAAACCATTAAATAATTGCAATTGCAACAATGATCCCATATTAATGTCACACTGAAGCATTCTCCCTTCACCTGTTTGTGTTTCCAGTGCAGCATGAAGGAATACCCCCCACCCCTGCTCAGCCTTTTTAAACCCACCTGCAAAATGAAGTTTTATAAAATGTTGCCAGTTCTCTCCTTTGAAGTTTTACCTCTTCAAGAATGTTTGATGGACTCCACTGCATTTATGTCAGATAGCTTGTGGCCAGGGGAAAAAAAAAAAGGAAACCACTAATGGAATTGTTGAGCTAAGTGAAGCATTTCTTCACTGAGACTCCGAGGGCCTTATTGGCACACAGACAGGGTTTTTCCCCAGCCCATCTTGGGCTTTTTACTTCGCGTTTGTTTATTTGCTCTCCTCTCCTTGACTCAGAACTATTTTTCATCCAGACAATAGGAAGTATTTTGGAGCAAAGCAAGGACTTCAGTAAAACTGAAATGGTTTCTGTCCTCCGTGCTCTTTTCTGAGCCTCCCTAATAACTCACATCGCAAAGTTCCACGATTTGGTGACTCTCTGGGCCTTCGAAGCTAGTCAAGTGCATTAGGTTAAATGCTTCTGTTAAAACAAATGTCCTGCATTTTCCGCAATTTCCTTCTGAGCCATGGCTATTTGGAAAAGGGACTTCTCAATAGGAGAAATGTGCAACCATCAGAGCCCAAGGCTGGGCTGCTTTTTTTTTTATCTTAAGGAAGCTGTTTTTATATCAGAAAATATGGCTGACTTGAGGGTCAGCCTCTGTTGGAGCCTGGTTGTGTAACTGCTACCATAGGTATTTTAAAAAATGAAGAACGCAAATAAATTTAGTCACTGGGTCAGCAAGAAATTGTTTTTACCGTGGTTTTTAAGCTACTCCAGAATGACAGTAATGCAGATGTTCTGAGGAGAAAAATAATCTGACAGTACATGGTTCAATTGAATCTTTAAAATCATTATATTTAAATTCTACCTTTTTTGACACATCAAAAGATTTTCTGTTTTAAATGTTTAACATGTTGGTGACTAAAACCTATATAATTAAAAACTGAACTGGTAATCATGTAAATGTGAATATTTAGCAACAAGGTTTAAAAAGCATAGTTTATCCTTCGTATCTTACAAAGTAAGAGTTCTGGGGTGTCTACATTAAAATATGGAATAAGAGCCTTGGCTTGTGTGGCTCAGTGGATTGAGTGCCAGTCTGTGAACCAGAGGGTTGCCAGTTTGATTCCCAGTCAGGGTTGTGGGCCAGGTCCCTCGTTGGGAGCACACAAGAGGCAACCAATATTGATGTTTCTCTTCTTTTTTTCCTGCCCTTCCCACCTCTCTAAAAATAAACAAATAAAATATATAAAAAATATGTACTAAGGGTTGTTAACATGTTACTGAAAAAAACTTGGACTAATCAATTAAAAAGGTTTAATCTAATACAACTTGAGCCATATTTTTTCTCATATAACCTTGGGCTAATTATTCATTTTCATGAACCTAAACCTATTTTTCTATAAATTGGTACACATTCTAATATTATGCCAACTATAGAGTCTTGTTTTCAAGACAAAATAAAAATTATATCAGTGTACCCTGAAATGAGCTTACTATGTTGTGGACATAGAAAACCTCATATAAACTATGAAGCTACTTTTTTTTATTTCTTCTTTACATGCCTTTTTTTTTGTTTCATACATTGCCTGTAATGATGTTAATGTAGCACAGACCACATAAAGTAAGCTGGAAGTATAGTAAGCACACATAGTAAGCAGGAAATGCAATTTGGTAATTATGTGATATAGAAGTAAAAGAACATAATTTTTCCTGATGTCTTTGAAATGCAAGTTCTTAATAATCGCTAACGGCAGTTAGACATTGTTTAAGAGCAAGGAACTTTACAAAGCTTCATAGGACCTTCATTAAAAATTGTTCCCATAATAAAGAAAACCATTTGCCAACTTAGGTTTAACACAGTCAGAACATTTGGCACGGAATTAAAATTTTGAATTTTGCCTTGTCATTAATGCATGAATGGGACTGATTCCCAAAATTAAAATGAATCTACAAAAAGACACACTATGTAAGATAATATCATATTGAGCATGCTATACAGTGGGCTTTAATTTCACACTCTGAGAAGGAAAGAAGAAAACCACATGAGAATATATAATAAAGGCCCATTTTGTTGTTTGGAGAACAAGTCAAAACATTATTTTCCAAAAATTTTTAAGCTATCAGCCTCTTTTTTTTTTTTTTATAACATATTATTTACACTAAACCAGACTTGTTTCTGTTAGTATATTTTATTGATTTTGTTTTTGTTGCTTTATCTTAAGGATAAAACATGTATATTAATTCCCCAAAATGCCTGAAAGAGAGGACAGTGTCATTTATTTAAATATAAAGAATATCTTTTAATATGCACACTTAATTCTTTAAGCTCAGATTCTGAAATATAACTATCAACTTACCTTAACTTTCTTTTGTACAACTGCTGTTTTCTTTGGGTACGGGGGAAGAATTTTGTTTCCTGATTATAAGTAATAAAAATTGTTGGTAAACAGCTGATTAATATATAGGTGTTATCTACTGTCTCCCGAAATTCCAATAATGTAAGCAAAAGGAGGTAAAAGTCAGGAGGAAGTGTTAGGAGTCAAAATTCACAAGGTCAAAGAAACAGGGGAAAACGCAATATAAACGAAATGCTGGAAGGTGCTGATAAGTGCACAAGGGGAAACTGATTTATCAGACGAAAAAGCTGAGATGTAAGCTGGCAGGAAAATGCCCAGGAGCAAACCCATCTTCACAACAGAAATGCTGGCACTGTGGCTATTGCTAGCATGGATACAGCTGCAGCTAAAATGACCTTGTTTGGGGCCTCCAGGCTGGAGGGGCACAGTATGCCCTCCATTATCACATGTATTACATTCTAGACCCCCCATGATAGGTGAAAATCTGAGAAGTAGGAACCTTACATTTATTTTAGTATTTATGTATATTTTAAAGCTTTATAAACCCTCCCCACACACTTATAAACCATTCCCAGTCCCTTATTAACCTTTCCCACTCCCTTATTAACCTTTTCCACACTTTTATAAACACTACTTATGTTCTTAGACATATTCTACACTCTTAAACCTACGTAACTTTAAGAACATACATATATAGTACCGCTAAATCCTGCGATATAGCGAAAAATCCGCAATAAATAATTAAATATAATATTTTAAAAAATCCCGCAATACAGTGAGGCCACGATAAGTGAACCGCGATATAGAGAGGGACTACTGCACTCCCTAGAGAGTGTTGGTGGTGATAACCACAGTGGCTGGCCATACCTGCACATTGAAAACTGATGGGCCCCAGCGTCTGTGTGCTCAGCTCCTCCTAGGAGGTCAAGGAGCCCTCATCCTTGCCCAGAGAAAGAGCAACGGAGATTTTCTCTTTAGGAAATTAATAAGATAATGATTCGCCGATATTTTTAGTCAGGTGCCCAGACAGATTACTCTATCGAAATGTTCCTGTCCAAAGCCCTGCCTCCCCTCACAGAGATTCTGGTGGATTTTAGAGCTCTTAACTCAACTACAGAGAATCAGGAATCACTAGACAATTGAGGCTACCTTCTGCTATGCAAAACTAACACAGTGAAGGAACACTGTGAAAACAATGTATGGAGTAGAAAAGATCTTTTTAAAAAAGCACAACTATACTCAATAACCTAAAAAGGGTTTTATATGGAATGAAAAATTGCAAGAGGTACAGGTTTGTTGAGCTACGAGGATCTCCATTTAGAAGAAATGTTAAGTGTAAAATGCCTGATCATCATTAAAGAGACTATGTCAAGAATGTCATCCTAAATGTAGGTTCGAAATACAGGAGTTTGGATTTTTGATATACACTTGGGAGTCCTAATCATGTACATCATAGTTAAAGATGAGAAAAGTACAAAACAATTACATAGGGAATGAATGTAGAGAGAAAAAAGATTCAAGGACCAACTGAGATGCATATTTATACACTGAGGAGATGAACCAGCTACAGAGATGGCCAGCTAAAGGAATGACTAGAAAAGCAGTAGAAAAACTAGATTAGAAGAATGTAATAAAGACAAGCGAATAAAGTATTTAGGAAAAGAGTGATCCGCTGTGTCAAATGATGCTGTTAACCAAGCAAAGAGAGGTTGAAGTAAGTCTGTTGCATTTGACAACAGGAAGTCATTGCTGATTTGATGAAGGAAGTTTATAAAATGGTAAATTCGAAGCACTAGGGTGCAGCAGCCTATTTGGACAGGTTTCAAGAGAGAATAGGCTGATATAAACAAATTTTTAAAAATATATAAGGAAGTTTTGTTGTAAAGGGTAGAAGAAAAATGAGATCGTAGCTGAAAGAAGAGGGAGATGAGGTCAATTTCTCTTTCAGACTGGAGAAATAACACTATGCTTGGATGCTGCCAAGGATGGTCCAGAAGAGAGAGAGAGAAATGATGATGAGAAAAGAAAATTGGTCCATTAGCCAGGGCTCTGCGAAAGGTTCACAATCCCCAACCTATTAATCCCCAACAGGCAAATGTCCCGTTACTTTGGGAAAAAAAAAAAGACAAAATTGGGAGAACTGATGGAGCAATATCTTTAAGAATTAGAGATGGAATGGGATTTAAGGTGTATTAGACAATTATGGAGAGTTCAGCTATTGTTTGGAACACAGACAATACATCTTTAATAACAGGGGTAAAGTCAATGGTGTGAGGTAACATTCAGACTGTTACAGTATTAAAGAATGTTCCTGAATTTTTTTCCCTCATTGTTTCAATCTTCTTAAATAAGGTCTGAATCAAGGTTATGCTTATCTGAGAGTAGGGATAGGATAATTGAAAGAAGGAGAATAAAGTATGAAATGAGTGTGTAGAAGAATCATAAGAAAAGAAGGCAAACTTTTTCAGACATTTGGGTACCAAAAAGTTTTTCTCCTTTTCCCATTTTATCAGAAAGACACTGGATATAATCTCCACCAACATGTGGCAATTAAACAAAATAAAGAACATGAAAATTAAATACAGGTGAGAAACAAAGAAAATCTCAACATGCATCTCCCAACAGTAGTTCTTTGTTTATCAGCCAACCAGCCATGCTGGATGAGGAATAGCACAGGAGAGACATTTTACCAAAAAAAAAAAAAAAAAAAAAAAAAAAAAAAAGTGAAAAATTTCTTTTGCTCAATGCATTAAAATATTTCAGGGGTTGAATGAGTACCCAGAAATCAATGAAATATATTTAAAAATGATTTAACTATGAGTCTTAATTTGTTAGAAAAAAACGATGTAATTGGTAGATATTAGCTGAGCTATAGATGATATATTTTATACTACAAATACAGCAAACCTTAATTATTAATCTGTTTCAAAATATTATAAATTGATAACAGGTATATGTGAATAGCTATGGGTAAGGATTTTTAAAGTTAAATAATTTATTTCAATGTAGTTATTGAAAATATTATGTAAATTTTAAATAATTGTTACATGCAGCATATACATAAAATAATTGAAAAGTAAACGAAAGATACAGAGAAAGAAGTAAAAGGACCTCTGAGGAAGAATAAGAAGTAAAAGGGGTTCAGCAGAGAATTTAATTTTTGGAACCACTTGATTTGTTAAAAATTTTAAATAGGCATAATTAGATTTTTTAAATTAATTAATAAATGGTATAAAGTAATACACAATCATTGTAGAAGTCAGTAACCCAACTATGTATATTTAATCATAATTCTACCATTAAAAGCATTTATTATGTTCTTTTGGACAACTTAACTTTTTCTACCTAATTATTTTTAAAATTTTATAGGAAAAAATAAAATTGTTTAAAATTATTTAAGTGACTTTTAATAAGTTTCATCTATATTTTACCAATTTGATGTATCATGCCTTTCATTTAGATGTCTATATTTACCTTTGCTCTTTTATGGATACATGTATTATTCATGCCTGTGGGAAATTCATCCTTGTATTTGGACCATCTGAATTACTAGTTGTAATATGTATGATGACTATGACTGTCATTTATTCCTATTTTTTCCAATTCAAAAACATAGATATCTTAGACATCTTATAAATATCTGCTTAACTAAAACAAAGTATCTTCCTTTTATTTTCCCACATCCAGAGAGAATATCTGTAATCTGATATCATATTACATTATGTACAGAGGCCCATATTTTCTCTGCAGTCATACCACTAATCATGTGCTTTAGACCCACTTAGAGAAGGAACAAGGTAGCAGAATAGCCTCATATGACTCTCATACAAGTCCTTGCACAACCACTCCCTTAAGCATAAAGCCTTCAGGGCAAGGAGGTTCTGACCTGCATCAAATGATCTTAGAAACAAAGCCTTGGGTCTGTTGACCAAGGATACAGAGTTTAGGTCAAACTAGAGGTACCACCTAGGCCTCACATGTGTTTTAGCTCCAAGCCAAGAAAAGCAGCAAAACCGGATGAAGTAAGTCATAGCTGACATCAGCCCCAGCTGCAATGACTAGTGACCCCCCTGACTTAGAACCTCCCATCAGCACAGATGAGGATGAAGACCCTGAAAGGACACACATTGGAAACTGATTAATACTTTCTCGAGATTTTCTCCTGAGACCTTCCCTAAAATGTCTGCCTTTAAAAAAAGGATGTTCTCTCTCTCTCCCTCTCCTTCACCCCAACTCCCCTCCTTCTCTTCTGCCTTCTCCTTCTCCCTCCCCCTCTTCTTCTTCACCTCCTTTGTTCCTCAGGGTCATTCTTTCTGGAGTACACCCTCCCCTTTCCTTCCTCTTCTTCCTGAAAGTACATGTGTCTTTGCTTCTCTTCTCCTAAGTGCCAGAAGCCTTTCTTTTGCCCCATGTAACTTGTTCCCTAAATCCATGCAGCCCAGCTGACTCACTTCCATTACCTCTGTGACTTTCTAAACTTTTTTTAGCCAAGTTCAAGAATAGAAGTCTAACTCTACCAATAACAGTTATAATACTGAACCTTAGTACTGTGTATTGATTGTGTTGATAGCTTTGGCCAGTTACACAAATGAGATAAACCATGGGGTGAGGGGATGGCCAATATCCAATTAGAAATAAAAAAAAAAATAGATCTTTTGTAACACTATGTTCTTAGAATGCAATTTTTCCTGGAATAAATTACAGTGGTACCTTGGTACTAGTCAGCTTCAAAACTCATTAAACATGGTACTTGCCAAACCTGGTACTTGTCACATTTTGAAGAGAACAAATATTTCAGCACTCAGTCCTTGATTGCCACTCGTCACACTTTCTAAAACCTGTGCGAGTTATGACGCCACCCCACAAGAGAAAATGCTTCATCAGTCATCACTTGCTCGCCGCTCGTCAGAACAAGTTAATGATGGGTACCGAGGTACCACTATATTTAGACACCAATTTAAATGATTTTATTGACCCAGTGCCAAAAATCAAAACTCCTGTGTGTTTTATAAATTCTTTGAACTATTTGAATTGAATAAAATTAAAAAAATGAGTCACCAAATTGATTCAATTTGTGAGATCCTATAGGAAGTACAATTTTGGGGTAAGAAAGACAAAAGCAAAAGATATTGAATGATCTCTTAATTCTATGTAAGTTTTGAAATCTCTTCAACTTATACTGATCTATATAAGAAATCGAGATGATTTCATCTTTTTGAATTTTGACAGAAATGCAAAATAGATTTATTTCAGACTTAACTATTTTTCATTTAATATTTTTGAACTTTAAACTGTAATGTAAGACATTTTTTCATACATTTATATACTTTCTACAGGAAATGTTTTAATATATAGCATGACTATGTGATTTTTTAAAATTTAGTAACTGTCATTTTATTCCATTACAGAATTTATAACAGGCCTTACAGAACAAATTAACTGCAGATAATTTGGGAAGCTTTCAGTCTTGAGTAATGTATGATTTTGGTGTGAATTTAATTAATGGAATTACTTTTCTGAGCCATTTAGAGATTTCTGTCTCTAAATTTTATACAGCCTACTGTAAGATGCTGGTTTCTTCCTTTTTCCCCCATCTATTTCTCTCAGTAATATAAAGCAACTAATTGCCATCTTTGTAGAAGGGGTGACAGCAATTGGTTCACATTTCTGAAATGAGCTAATTGAGGAACACACATGGGCACAGAAAATCTACTCCATTCTCTTCCTTTTGCTCATAAAGACACAAAACATAGCAGTGCATTTTTGCAGAGTCTGCTTTCCTTTTGAATGGGGTATTGTGTGTACATTTTGGTGTAATTAAGGAGACCTCAGGCTCATTTGACACTTAAATCAAGATGTGCCTTTTTATGTAGCTTTACCAATCATAAAAATGATCTCTTGGTGTTCTGTCTATTGAATCTATTATTTTCAGTCTCAATTTATTCAAGACTCGAATAGAAAAAAGAATACTATTTACTGACTTCTCATAAAACAATACACAATGTGAGCTTTAAATAATCATGTAAATCCTCTACCTTGAGACAAAATCTTTAGGCTGATGATTCTGATTTATGCTTTTCTTGCCATTCTCTCTCTTCTGAGCTCTAACTGCATTTCTCTAAGTATTTATGGGACACACTACACAGGTGTCTCATAAGAGCTCCATCTTAATATACTTAAAATTAAATGTATTATTTGACATTTATTCTACCATGTTCTTTATTTTTTTGTTCATGGTCTTCAAAACATCTAATCCAGAGGTTATACAAGGCACTACATTCTAATGAAACTTGGGCTGTTACAGACATATCCATTCATAAAAGTAGAAACTTTTAGAATTTCAAATTTATGCAAATTCCTAACTTACACAGGAAAAACTGACATAACATTGTGTGGCAACTAATGGAATTGAAGGGATTTTCTTATCAAGAAATGCCTTCCTCAATCTGTTCCAATAAGAATCAGTCTCAGGATATAGAGATGGCTACTTTTAGAATTAAGATCTATTCAGATCCCTTGTTGTAGGAGGCTGATACTTTGGGTGAGAAAAGAAATTAAGGGTAGAATTTAGGAGGGCCAGGACAGGAGAGTGTGATGGAAAAGTAAAGAATATGGACATTTATGTGGGATGAAGAAATGAGGTAGGTGAGAGCATAGTTCCTATAACATGGCAAATTCTTGCTTTAACACAGACACGTCATTTCTATTACTTCAGTACACAATGTCATTGGCCAGATCATGGGCTGTTGTTTGAATGAATGATCCAATATATTAATCAATTAAAGAGAGCACAGTATTCAAATCCTTAAAAGGAACTTGAATGGAATTTGTCTTTTCATAATATACCAGTTGTTTAGTTTTGTTTTGGGGAAACAATAAAGGTTTCATTCAGTTACTGGTTCTGTCTTTGCTGGCACATTATTTAGTCCAATTATGCAGTAGGAATTATAATAGTTTCACACATCAATAGCATGCAGGATAATATCTCTTAATGTGCCAAATAAAGAAATAACATGCTTCAAACAAAAAAAATTAGAGTTTAATCACCATATTCTTCTAAGCGAGGAGAGATGAAGGAATAAAGTCAAAATTTAATATGAGGTGTACCTTTTTATAGGGGAAGGCACACAGAGGAGAGGAAGACCAACGGAGAGCTGCTTTCCAGCTGCCGGAGCAAAAGGCAGTCTCCTGTTGCTAGAGCACATTGCCAGGGTACAATTAACACTGGTGTTGGCAGGCAAGCTGCCTTCCTTCCTGGGGCAGCTGCACACATTTTTACTACTGCAGATGACAGAATAGGCCATACCAAGGCAGGAGCTAACACAGCAGGTGTTTTTGGAAAGTTTTTCGCTTAGAGTGGGAAGAATCACCTATCCCAAACCAAACAAATACTACTCACACGCTCTCAGTATTTACAGTCGGAATGTTCCCTTGCCATAGTTATTTCTCCGCATGTTTTGATCAATGAGCCCTCAGTGGCGCCCCCTCTACCACCGCTGAACTGCGGACAGCTTATCAGCAACAGCAGAAGTAGAATGATGACATCCTAGCACAATTCCTATGTGTATTCAAGCAACGTTTTTGTCTCTGTTATAAACAGGTGGATTAGAACAACCCCACATAAGTCATCAGCAAGTGGGTTTGATATTAAACCAATACATAGCACCAACATTTTACTGACGTCCTCTAAGGAAGAACACCTCTGCCAAGTACCTGATCTCAAATGCTGCTCTCTATCAGCAGACCATCATACAGAGAGGGTCCTCTAATTGGTGTGAGAACTCTCTGCAGTAGAGTAAAATAGATCACATTCACTTTCATTTATGCCAATTTTCTCCTTCTCCGGAATATCTTCCTGATTTTGTAGAACGCATGCTATTTCGCTGAAGTGGCTGTCTCAGTCAAGACATCACAATACAGATCAATGCTGTCAGAACTTAATCTAGTCTAAACAAGGTAATGCTTTTTCAGTAGCATCAAAGCTTCGGTTG
The DNA here is from genome assembly GCF_987537825.1 of Furipterus horrens. Classification (NCBI taxonomy): domain Eukaryota; kingdom Metazoa; phylum Chordata; class Mammalia; order Chiroptera; family Furipteridae; genus Furipterus; species Furipterus horrens. The sequence continues at coordinate 13,721,966 of NW_028327182.1, forward strand.
AGCTCTCAAGGGTCCCCTGCTTCCCACCCACAAAGGCTGCAGAGGATGAATGACAATTGCCACCTACCTCTGAAAATGTATTTTTTAAAAGGAATATTCTTTCTTCGTTGAAAGGCTACATGACATAATTGGTACGAGTACAGACACTAAACCAGATGCTAGAGTTCAAACTTGACTCTTCAACTCACTATAAGTTTGTGTCTGAGGAAGCTTTTTAAATGCTTCTTTCCTTTAGAAGGGAAAATACACATTTCTCAGGACAGTTGTGCTGACAGTCCTACTGGGCCAGTTTCAGGTTTAAGGATGCCACTTTCCTTATTGCACCTGTATTTTTCAGTCTTCAATGATATCGCTATCAGATTAGGACAACCTCTGCAGTTAAGCACATTATTGCTGGAACACTGCAGAACATTGAGAAATAAAAAGCTATTTTTCTTCAGGAAAGGGGTAGAAATGTATGAAACTGATCAGTGATTCAAAGCCTCTTGGTAAAACATTAATTTTATGTTACAACTTATGGAAAAATTGCTAGTGAGCATTACAAATCTGTTTTCGAGTTCTGATTATTAATGCTATTAGAACTATTAAAACATATTATACTAGTAATATTGACCAGAATCTTGTTTTCCTTCATTGAAAAAGATGGCTGATTACACAGTGAAATTGCTCAGGGTTGCTGTTGGTTGTAGCATTTGAACATTGAATTAGGTTGACAAAGAAAGACCCAAATTCCATCCCTCTACCATTGGGATTGAGAGGATAAGTGTCACATGCAATTGGCATGCTCTTGCCTAAAATAAATCTCTAATCTTTTTTGTAAATCCTAAACCTCGTTGCCTTCATAAGTGCAAAGGGAAGGATGATCTTTAAAATTTATTTTTAGAACAGAGCATGCCAGACTAGATAAATCACCAGTGTTATTGTAAATGACAGAGTCTATATTCCCAAGTAACAAGGTAATAGTTGAAGTTCTTGTGTTTTCACTAAGGAAAATAGAAAATTGTTAAAGAGACAGGCTAAAGTGTTTATTATTCTCAAACAATGAATCAAAATATTAATGTAAAACAAGTCATATACAGAGGATTTTTATGATATTTTATACTCTTACAGTTCTATTTTATTAATAATATCCTTCAAAATGTTTTATGTTGCAATTCAGCATATGGTAAAAAATTAATCATATAACTATGTTTTTAAGAATTTCATTCAGATTGTGCTGTGTATGATTCCATAATTTTATAACTTTGAACAAAAACATAATCAGATCTCAAATCACTAAAAATTTACTTTTTAAATTTATTGTAATTTCTAAATTTCCCACATATGGCAATATTACTGTGTACATGTATCAATGTGCTTTATAGAATTCAAAAGTACAACCCAGAAATAGTAAAATAACTACAAGAAAATAAAAATTATTACACAATGTGTTTTCTTGTTGGACAGTATATCCTAGTTTCTTGTTAGTATGTATAACACTCTCTTATTATTTTTACCATTTATATACCATTCTTTATATTATTGCACCATAATTTATTAAGTAGGGGGTTACATATAATTAATATTTTTTTCTGATATATAAATGGAAAGATGGACGAAGGACAGTGAAAGATGGCAGGCAGTCACTGCACAGACTGATGACCAGTGTGCTGGGTTATCACTCAGTCTGCAGTGTGCATTGCCTTCAAAGAAAGAAAAAATAAAACAGAAGCCATTATTTTATTTTATTTTTTTTGGTTGGCTAAAATATAGCTGTCAACTAATGTTTTCCACAGTGGTCAGTGTGGGTTCAGGTAGTTTAAGTTCTATATCGTCAATAAACAAAAGTACTTCTTTTTGACAAAAGAAAAATGCCTTATAATTAGTCACAATTTTAGTTGGCCCCAAAGGATGGGGGTGGGAGAAATGCTAAGCAAAAGAAAAATCAGAATGAAAAATAAAACAAACCACTATCAAAACCAGCAAAACTCAAAACATTCATTCAAAGCAAGATAAAGATAGTAACCAATCACACCCTGCTATTTTGCTCACACATACACATACAGAATTTATTCTGAATTGCTTTTCGTAGGTAGCCTTAAAAAGGTCTGGAACAGAGAGACCATCCAAATGGGAAATATATTATCGCAGCCAAAATGCAAGTCCAAGGAGTCAGATAGTTAGCCTTGCTACTGATGTTGTCATGCACATTATTTTTCATCTAAAAAAGTAAATAGTACATGTATTAGACCAGTGGTGAATCTACAATATGAAATATATTTCTCTATGTCTTCTCAATTCTAAATGAAAGCTACATTTTAGTATTTTTAATGGTTGTATTGGGATCATTGGGTGTGTTCAGATTCTGAAGAATAAAAATGTTATACTTAAAAAATAATGAGTATGTACTAATGGAGATGTGAAATAACCTTAGTGTCATGTCACAGAAGAGTGTCTTCATATCACGGCTTGTGAATGTAACAGCTTAATCAGATTTTGAAGTACTTCACGAGAATGGATGGTATGTTCTTGACATTTTACTGAAAATAGTTACATTTTGATAATTTTTTTATCATCAGAATTGCATATTTGGAAAAAATGTATATACTCACTCAAGGGATGTAATATAATGAAACTTCATGTAAGAATACATTATATTTTTTCTGGAAGCTTTCTCCTTAACACAAGAAATCTTTCCTCAGGAGAAATATTTGTACTCTATGACCTTTATTCCCTGATGGCTGAATATCTGAATGTTCATGAGAAGTGCATCTAATCTCATCCTGAAACTAGCAAATTTGAGATTTTAGTGTGAAATTGTCAAAAAACAATGGCGCAGAAAATTCTAGAAATTCTAATGTACATGGTTATGGAAGGTAACAATATTTTCCCAGATGAGGGGAGAAAAGAAAAAAACTAGTTCAGGAAAAAGTTCTTAAACAAATTCTTATTCAATGGTACTATTATAAATAAGTATCACAAGAAATAATAAATTTTAATTCATTTTTTTAGAGCTACCTTTTTTTTTTACTTTCTTACTTCACCATTGAGAAATTCACAGTTATTTTTCTACATTTCCTCAATTATAATGTAAGTAGAATATTAACTAATATGTACATATATTTGTACGTAATATAGGAGATAGCATATGTCAAACTCCACAAAAGTTATATTTATTTTAGTTTGTATAGCAACTATTTTGTTACACAAACTAACTATGGTAAATATTTGAGGCCATGTAATATGTTCGAGTCATAAGTTGTGACTTGCTTACTAGTGTAGAAGTAATTATTGGATAAATGGAAAGAACAATTATTTGGCAAAACAAGAGCCTATCAAAAACCTGATCATGATGAAAAATGATGTCACAAATGGAAAAAAAGTGAAGGTTGGTAGTGTTATAATTATCAGTTTAGTGTTCATTGTCCTTTTTATTTTTGCCTAAATTTGGTGTGTGTGACCTTCACAGGTCATTTAATTTCTTTAAGTTTTTTATTTTTTTTTAATCTGTAAAAGTTAGCAATAAAACCTACCACATAGCACAAGTTATAGGTTTAAATTAGATTAGGTAGGGAAAAAAAAAGCATTTAACTGACAGGTTCATAGTAAGTCCTCAATAAGTGTGAATTCAGAAAGAAAAATGTGACTTCTCTGTAACACTTGTTATCGCCATCTGCACGATGCACCGCTGTTCTAAGGGCAGACACCCGATAATAAGGCACCTCAGCATTCATCAGGTGTTATGTTTTTGCCAGTTCAACAGTTTTATACTCATTTACTGAGCACTAGGATTTCATAAATAAATGACGTATTGCTGCCCACCAATTAGTTCAGTTGATTAAGGATGACAACTAAAATAGCAGCAGCAGCGGCAACAAGAAAGGCACTCTGTACCATATGTGAAGCATGACGTAGTGTCCTTGCATGTGCTTTTTTCCGTTTGGAGCATCTTTCTTCCCCACTCTCAAACAATGCTTCTGTCTCCTCCATGTTAAATGTAGCTCTTACAGTTCACTAGTGGATGGATTCTTACAGTTCACTAGTGGATGGATTAGTCAAGTTTCTTTCTTTCTTTTTCTTTCTTTCTTTCTTTCTTTCTTTCTTTCTTTCTTTCTTTCTTTCTTTCTTTCTTTCTTCATTTTTAATCTTTATTGTATTTTTGTCCATTATCGTTTAGTCCTTTTATACCTCCTCCCTGCCAGCAATCGCCACCCTTCTTCATGTCCATGAGCCCATTTTCTTTTTTGCTCAATTCCCCCACCCCCTAACCACCCTCCACCCCAATTAGCTGTCATCCTGCTCAGCTTCTTATCAGACTGCATTTATTTTTATTGTCCTTGTTTCACTGATTGCTACACTCCTGAGGCTGGAAATTATGTCCTTTTCCCTCTCAGTCTCCAATCTCAGTATAAATCTAGTTCTAATTAATGAGCAATATAATAGAAATAAATCCAAGATAATAATGAAATATAAAGAATTTTTAAAAGCATAGGTTAGCATAAATCACATACTTTTTATAAAAGGAGCAAAAAATAGCACACAATTATCAGTAAACCAATCAGATAAAATCAGAAGAAATAAATATAAAATTACCAAAGCCACAATATATTTAAAAAAATGAAAAGCAGCATAGCTCATAAGCTTATAGATTTTTCTGATAACAAATTTTCAATTATTATTTATAATATGGATATGGTACCTTTTCTACATTACAACAACAACAGAAAATCTGAAAAAAGAACATTTCTTTGATGAAATGACTCCACCAAATTTATCTTTGCTTCCATAAAGATCCTTCTTTAAAATAATCTCTATGGTCATTTTACTGATTGCAGAGTTAGTTTCCTGTGTTAGATCCTGAAATAGAGAAAGATCCTGAAAGCTTTTCTCTATTATATCTATGAAAACCCAGTGACCTTTCTCTAGCATCCCTCTGCTGTTTTCTACATAGCAGAAAGAAACAAAAATTCTTTCTTCCAAATATGAAACTCAAATTAGCATTTGACTCCCAAAATATGCCAAACATATGACCTGAGATTATCAAGATAAAATACTACAGTCTTTGTTTATGGGGGGAAAAAAGTCTAATTTCTGCTCTTTCAAATGGAAATTAATAAACATAAATAAAAACTATCTTTAAAAAATCAACCTATAAAAAAAAACATGTGTACATGCAGCAGTTCTGTTCTCATAGCCAAGTCTTCTGTAATAAAATACCATCAGCTCCCTACATAATCTTCCTCTAAAAATATTATTATGTGCTTCTATCAATTTATGTATTTTTAACATTAATATAAAATTTTGTTAGAAACATTTTTCATATCATTATTATTACATGAGATGATTTAGTCCTAATTTCTCTCAACAAAATCTTATTTGGTCCATAATGTTCCTGATGTAATTTATTGTATGTATAAAAAGCATAAAACCAAATAATGTTATTCACTCACCAATAATTCTTTGAAGAACTGCATTCAGAGGCTAACCTGAAACTCTATAAATATGATTCTCTAATGCAATGCAAACATTAAAGACCAGGGACTGTTCCATGTGCAATAATTAGCTATGTAAAAAATGTAGGTTGATGAGAGAGACTGGAAATATAGATTACAAAATAGACACTTGAAATGAAGAGAACCATTGATCACTGACAGTGGCAGAGATTGATAACCAGCGGGACTCCTAAAGTCTGTGGGTCTGCCTGTAGAGTGGTTGATGGGCAGCTTCTGTGTCTTTACAATTACTTAAGACCAGCTCTGCACAATCAAATGCAAAGTCAAATGAATCAGGTAACAGTCCAGTAAAACCTCCCTTACATCTTTTTATTTTCCCTTGAGCCATCTGAGTCCATATGTCAAAAATGGTTATATCACAAGATGGAAAGAGTCTGAATCATTTTTTGGAGGAGAGCCATGAACTCCTCAACCAAGAACATCTAAAATGAACTTTGCATGAGTGAGAAACTAACTTTTATTGCATAAAGCTAATTTTCAGATTTTTGACTTATTTATTACAATCCCTGCATGAATTACTCTCATTAATATAAGGGTCAAGGAGAAGACATGATTTTACTAAATTGGTAAGCAAGGACTGAGAGTGATTAAATCATCCTTTGCTCTGCATTCTTCCTCCTACACTCAACACTGTTTCTACAGTTTTATCCTCATTACCTCTTTAAAAATTTGTGTTCAGGAGAGCTTGACAGGATTGGAATAGAGAACAGAATGTGTATAAGCTAATAAGAAAAAATAAAAATAGGACTTTTTCTTCTTTTCACCTTTTCTCATGTTTTCAGTATTTAGAATGGCACGCAGGAGTAAAACCATTGTTTTGTGTAATTAATACGTTTTGTGTTATTAAAAATCATAATTAAATTTGCTTTCCTATTATTTTTTCTCCCTTCCTATTTGGCTCCACAGTTGCCAACAAGAATTAGAGTTGCAATTGTGAGGGGGTCCATGGGAGAATTCAGCAATATAAGCATGTTCCTATGGCTATCATTGTTCGTGGGTGAGGAAGTAGAGCTACAGAGTATTGGTACTGGAACTGAAGAAATGCAGATACTAATTAAGCCATTCTCATAGCTATTGCTCATACTGACTTCATATCCTAGCACTAAACCCTATAAAATTTTCTAAAAATGATTTAAACCTGTTGATGTTTAATAAAATGTTGACTGTAAAGATACCATTAACTGGTAAGTGAAGAAGACTGAGATAACCAAAGGTAGTTTTCATGGTATATTGCCAGTACTGGTACATTCAGATGCCTTCTTATTTGATCTATCTCTTCCTTTTTAGTACCACATTTTCCATCTCTTCTTTTCTCAGGACAACTAATATATTCTCCCAATGTTTTCCTTTTTATTTGTGTGAGTTTCTTTAGAGATTTTATACATTTATCTTTAGTAGTATCATGGATTTTTCTAGATACAAAAAAAAAGTCTAATTAAAATATTCATGGAATACTAACTTACAGAAGACTAATATTGGCACACGATACTACCTCAAGTAAAAGTCCTCAAGCAATATACCCAGGAATATTTGAGAATTGGACCAGAAATGCTACCATGTTAAGATTTGATGACAAAGCCTCAAAATTTGTAAACACACACACACACACACACAGACTCTGCATATATGTATGGAATACTTATTCAGACTTCCCTAAAAAAAATACCACAAACTATGTGGCTTATACAACAAAAAAAATATTTTCTCACAGTTCTGGAGGCTGGGAAGTTCAAGATCCAGGTTCACCAGGGTCTGACTTCTGGCGAGAGCTCTCTCTTGCTCTCTGATGGCTTCCTCACAGTTGTGTCCTCATCTGGTAGAGAAATAGAGATATCTTTCTCTCTTCTTATAAGGCCACCAATCCTATCAGGTTAAGGACCCACTCTTGTAACATCATTTAGTATTAAGTATCTCCTAATCTCCTAAAAGTCCTGTCTCCAAATACAAAGACATTAGGCATTAGGACTTCAACATATGAATTTCAGGTAGACACAATTCAGCTCATATCTCACACATAAAGGCATGCAAAATGGAGAGTAATTTCTCAGTTTTTACAGTTGTAAATCAAAGTTTCTTGTGGTGTCTGTTCTTATGTCTATAGATAAAATGGTATCTAATGTTATTCAGATACCATTTAGTAAATAATTGAAAACCTAATATCGGAGGAACTTCTCTAAGTACTTAAAATTCATCAGAGAAGAGGTTAAAAATGTCTATCTTCTTATAGCTTACATAATAGTAGGTAAAGACATGCAACAAACAATAAATCAACATCAAATTCTAATTACCCAAAGCCGTGGCTGTGTAGCTCAGTTGGTTGGAGCATTGACCTGATGCACCAAGGTTTCAGGTTTGATCCCTGGTCAAGGCACATACAAGAAGAAACCAATGAATGCATAAGTAAGTGGAACAACAAATGGATATATCTCGCTCTCTCTTTCTTTCCCCTTTTTTTCCCTCTTTATCTCTCTCAAATCAATAAATAAAAATTTAAGAAAATAATTAGTTACCCAATATGTTAGAAGTTGTAAGTTTCTACAAAATAAACCAAAAGTTGATAGGGATAAGAAACAATAAAAAAGAGTGAGTGTGTCTGACAAGCAGGTAACATTTGGGCAAAATTTGAAGGAGGTTAGGCAATTAGTTATGCAACTATCCGAGGGAGGATGTTAGGCAAGGGGAATGTGAGGCTAAGTGTCTAAGGAGAGAATATTTAAAACAGCAAGAGAGTCTGACTAGAGCAGAAAAGTGGGAGTGAGAGAAGTGGAAATGAGACCAGAAGCCAGATTGCCCAGCATTGCAGAGGCATTTAGTTGGAAACTCTTTGGCTTAAACTCTTAGTGAAAATGGAAATCATCAGGACATTTGAACAGAAGAGTACTGTAACCTAGTTTAAGTTTGAAAAGAATTAACCCTGATACTATGTTGAGAAGAAGGAGAGCCAACAGGGAGTCAGAGACCAGGTAGGTGGCTACTAGAATAATACAGGCAAGAAGCAACTATGTTTCTGAGAAGTATAATGTTTATACTCTAGAATAAAATAACAATTACTCTAACAGCCCCTTTCCAGATATAAAACTGGAAAAATAAATTTGTGACTTTGTTTAATTTTTTTAAAGAAGTAAAGCATATAAGAAAGTATCAAAGCCATACTTCTGTGAGTCAATACTTAAGAAAAAGCTCTCCTTTAGCCCGCGGATCTGTGTCATGTTGGCAGGGGTCTGGAAGTGCTTTACTACTAGAGAGAAAAAAGCTTTGTCCTGCAATACAGATGCATTAGGTCCCAGCTGTTTATCTCTGAAAGCTTAGTCTACAGGGGAAAAATTGGTTAAGGAATCAATTTTAACAAGACAGCACAGACAATAGAACTGCTTAGCATGTGACTCTGGATATTCCTGCTTCCATTTACAGATTATATCCCAAGATTTTGCCCTCAGCTGTTTTCTTACCTGCCTGCATGCAGAGAAGTTTGATATAGATCAGGTCCCCTGTCAACATCATAAGTAACGCAAGTGCCATTGAGAGCATCAACACCACAGGAATCATATAAAGGAATGTAGAGACTGACCACAGGGATCCAGAGGGGAGTGTATATTACGAGCATGTTTCCCAATTGGCTGGAGACCATGGTGTCAAGGTTACTGGCGGGGAAAATAAGACATAAGGCCAGAAACATATCTGCCTTATCATATTGCAAACTACTGTTTTATATTCACAATCAATAATAATATCAGCTATTTTATCTGTTAGGAGTATCTGTAGCATAAAGTGCAGAAAGAACAAAGACAAGAGAGGCTGAGCTGCAGCATACATGGAGTCTTTGAAGAATAAGCTTTTCAAACTTTTCTATTTTAAAGCAAGCTTTTTCAAAATGAGAAGTGTGACTTGATCTCTGTCTTAGTCCATTTGGCTGCTATAAAAAAATATCACAGATTGGGTAGTTTATAAGCAACAGATATTTATTTCTCACAGTTCTGAAGGCTAAAAGTCCAAGATCAAGGTGCCAGGTTCACAACCAGAACCCTCTCAAAGCATCCTGACCTGGTGGGTGGGAGGGGTGAGGGAGCTCTGTAGAGTCTCTAAGAACACTAATCCTATTCAGGAAGGTTCTGCTCTCATAACTTAAGCACCCCCCAAAGGCTGTATTTTCTATTACTATCATCTTTGAGGGTTAGAATTTCAACATATGAATCTGGGGGATCACACTCATTCATACTACAGCAATCACCCTCTTTTTCCACAATACAATTGCTGGTGTTATTAGAAATAGACTAAAAATATTGATATACAATTGACCAGTTTACTGAAATATGTCCTTGATTATTTTTCTCTCCCTACTCCAGCATCATTGGATCACAAGGCTCTGAATATTTTCTTCCACTCAACTTTAGAAGTAGGTGACATGATCTTCCTACTAGGGCCTTTGGATTTTACTCTTAAATGTTACTAAACATTATCTGTTCAAGATTATTTTGGTGTTGTTATTAAGATAGCCAGGGACTGGATCTTCAGTGTGTTAACATGATTCCAACAGAAAAAAAGAGCCTTTTTAATTGATAGGATTATATGTTATAGTATGCTCTTAAAACAAGTCCAAATTAAATACAAAGAAACATAAAAGGAGACCTAACACAGATTTCCAAACAGTTATAATAAGAAAAAGGATGTTCTGTCTGATAACAGGGGTTTTAAAAAAAGAACAGATGATTTTTCATAAGTTTAAATGAGGTAAACTTTGCTCCAATTCAATAACAAAATTTAGCTGGAAAAAAAACCAATTAATCATAGTAGAAAGTTTATATTGTGGTGTGAAGGGAGGTGAAAAGTGTGGACTATGTTAATCTGATCACCATTAAAATGTCCTTCAGTCTATTGGCTTTGTTTATATTTTTATTGATTGATATAGCGATAATTAAAGTTTGGGAAAAACAGTGAGTTAGGTGACAGAATAGGCTTTGATCTAGGCTTTATAATTAGTTTAATTTACATTTTACTATAAGGAATAAAAGTTATTTTAATGTGTAATTTGTATTTCATTGCAAACTATTGGAGAAACAGGTCATGAATCTAAAGACAATTTGAAAGATTTAGGAACTTCAATCACATAGATGGAAAATACCAAGTTTTTGTGAGAAGATGTAGGAGTGAAATAAATCATATTCTCTCTGAGGATTTTGTGTAAAAAAAGATAAAAAAAACAGTAACTGAACGTCTCTCTTTTTAACATCAGATTAGAAAACTAAAGTCATTTTGGCCATTTTTAATTTTACGTCTTAACTTTAATTGATCTTCTGAATGCTGAGTCAGCAGAACGTACTATAACTGACATTGGCCAAGAAAGCACTTGGCAGTGGAGGCAGTTCATTTGGAGTTTTTATTTTGCTAATGTCTTTTGGCTCTAGAAGCAGTCAAGGCAGCTTCTATGCTTTTCTATAAAATTAACTATTGGTATCACCTATTCCCTATTTGGTAAAAATAGCACTGTTAAGAGAAGAAGAAATTGCTTAACATTTTGACATTCTTATCCTTTACTAGTGCATTTTCTATTTAATTTATTGAGAACTATATTTTAATTTGCTTTCCCTATACGTATATAACTGAAATACTTTAACATAATTATTGTTATATATTACATATAGTTACATAGATAGAGTCACATAGTATAACTATCAGAAGATTAGTCTAGTCATGAGTACTCACTCTTACATCAACATTTCCAAAATACTCCTGATAAAAGTAACTATTATATAATTTTATTAAATGTTTTCTTATTTTAAAAGTACTCTCATTACAGGCTTGTCATTGCAACACCATTATTGCTTGCATTAAAAACATAAAACTTTCTCTTTTCCTGTTAGGGGGATAACTCTTAGTATCTACATACATATTTGTAATGTCCAGCTAGCATTACATCATTTCTTATTATTATTAGTCTGGTTAATTACAAAAGACTAAATTAAAAACAAAAAGTGCATGATAAATTATGTGGTTAGAAATAAATACTGGGAAGGAGTAAGTTGAGCCTGAGATGAAATAATGGACAAGGAACAGAAGCAAATATTAACCTCCCAAATCATGAGAACTTGGCAGGATGAGGGGGACAATAAAAAAGCAGGAAATGTTAAGAAAAAAAGGAGAGACTAAAAAAAATATAGTCTTAAGGAATGGAGAGACTGGTATTTAAGGATGTAGAAGAGATAAGGAAGGCCTATTTAAAGAAAGACCTAAAAGGGATTGGGGAAATGATGCATTTTTCTTAATGTTTGAATGTATGAACTTCTAGTTTGCTTAAAATTTACAGCTCAAGTGCACCATTAGCTTGTGTTTGATGAAAAACAAAACAGTTTTTTGTTCAAATATGTGATTCCTCCAAATCGCATAATGTTTTCTTTTTTTTTAAGTATAAATTTATGTTAATTGCATGGTGCTTAGATGTAGTTTTACATATTTACTCTCAGCAGCTCACTTTTATAGTTACATTTATTTTCCCACAAATGAGTCTTTCAATTCTTCAATAAACATTTTTTTCCAAATTTGATGTGGTGGTATATGTGTGTTTGCTGTCTTATCTTAAATTAAATGTTTATTGGAGATACTTCATTTAAAGTGTTTTCATTTTCTACTCATTTTAGTTGGAAAAGCAATCATGCAGACTCATTCAAGCTATCTCTTCCTCCAGCATTATTGTTCTTGTTAGTGGTGAAGTAACCTGAAAAAGAGAAAAAAATATCAAAACAAAAATGGCCTGCAAACAAATTGTAACTCATGGGTGTATTGCAAACACACAAAAAAGATTTAGCAGGAATCTCTGGTTGTGCCGATTTAATACACGAAGACCGATTTGTTCATTTATCACAACAACAAAGAGAAACCCACTGGGGAAAACTTCCTTACTTAATAGCCACATTGACAGTATGTGAGTTTTCATTTTCATGCATTAGAACATAAGGACCATGTGCTTTTATTATAAATAAAGAACTCGTGGTTCCTTTGAAAGAAAATACCTGTGTAGGAGAAAAAAAATATGTTTCCTATTGATTAAGATTGCAGAAAATGTTGTCACAGGGTCTATGTACAAAGCTGTATATTTTCATTCATTTCCCTATTGGCTGATGATGTTCACGGTATTATTTTACACTCTTCCTAATTCCAATATTCACACCTCAGGCACAATTTTACCTCTCGTTCACATGTTAAGGATACACCCTCTGATTCCTTATCCATTTTATTTCTAATGTGGTATTTAGGAATAGTAGATGATTCATATACAAAAACATATTCATGAATTCTGAACCAGTCCATTTATTTTAGCTTGATAAAAAAACAAACAAACAAACACCACACAACTGAAATATAAGGCACCAGACACTTCAGAAGAAAGGTTGTCAGAATTTAGCTAGTAAAAATACAAAGTGTCCAGTTAAGTTTTAATTTGAGACAAACATCAAATAAGTTTATTCACTGGAGATATTCTATACAATATGTGAGACATACACTATAAATGTAATTGTTGTTCATTGGAAATTCAAATTTAACTGGGTGTTCTTTACTTTCTTCAGGAGAAACATTATGATCAGTGCCATAGAGCTTCATTTGCTAAATTTCTCTATAATATTTCAACAGGTAAAAAAGACCTAAATTACACCATTTCTCCTATTATTATGGTTAATTACTAAAGACTAAAATAAAAAAAAAGTAAATAATTAAAATTTACCAGTTCAATCATTGTATTAAACTAACAAAACATTAACCCATTCCCTTTAGCTTTCTTAAGTGAATCAAACTGAAGCTGTAATTATTCTGTAATCTTTCATTGTTTTCTAATGATCCCATATCAGTTTAAAAATTTGTGCTTAATTTTGTACATTTCAAGTCACAGAATATTTCCCAAACATACTACATAGGTGTGTGTGTGTGTGTGTGTGTGCGTGTGTGTACACACACGCACACACACACACACAAATATATATGCAAATGGCTATATGTGTATATATATGTATATAATATTTTTATAGTCATACAAAAATTATTTTATGGATGTGTGTGCATATGAGAAACATTGCTATTTGAGTCTGTTCTGTAAGTTACCTTCAGCAATTTCTGGAATAGGACATAAGAGGAAACTGAAGACAGTGAGAAAGAAAACGGCAATTTTTCTTCTGGATAACATTTCATTTAAACTTTCTTTTAATAAACATCATTTTTTTTTCACAATATTTAAAGACAATGACCCCAAATCTCCTCTATTTGCATAAATTTCAAATAGTCAGATTTCTTTTAGCAAGTGCCTTGTTTCTTTCTCACATGTCGCTTCCATTTGGTAACAGTAACAAAGTAGAATAATGAATGCAAATGAATCCTTTTTGTTAAGGTGGTTGACATTAGCCCTGGACAGGTCATTCAGATGGTTAGAGCATTTTCCTGTGCACAAAACAGTTGTAGGTTTGATCTCTGGTCGGGGCAAATACCTCAGTTGTGGGTGTGAGCCCAGGTTGAGGTGCATATCGGAGGTAACCAATGGATCTCTCTCTTTCTTTGTCTCTATCCCCATCTCCTTCGCTCTCTAAAAGCAACTTTAAAAATATCCTCAGGTGATGATTAAAAAAAAAGGATGCCTAACATTACATATGGTCCCTAAAAGTATCATACAAAGGGGATCCAAAAACCTAGAATAAGCTTCTGGAGGGCAGACCCCTTGTAGTACAGGCTTCCCCCCATTAGGTGAATGTTCTAAGAACCCATATGTTTCAATGTACCAGCTGGTGTTATTGTGAGAGGCTGTGTCAGGTTCAGTTAATCTTTTTGAAGATTCTATTATTTGCCCATTTCATAATGGGTGGCTTATGAGTGCATCTGCCTACACCATGCTGAGTGTTCAGCAGTTTTTGACCAAAAACAGCATGACCTCCATGCCCCACCTCTCCTATTCATCTGATCTTTTGCAGAGTGACTTTTTATTTTTCCCTCAGATGAAAGATGTCCTCAAAGGGAAACATTTTGCAAATATGAAAAAGGTGAAACCAAAAATGGTAGAAGCACTAAAATGCATCAATATCTGAGTCTAAAACCGTTTTGAGCAGTGGAAGAAACATTTTGATAAGTATATTGTATCAAATGGAGAGTATTTTGAAGGTGACTGAAGTTTCAAGATGTAAGAATAAATAAACAAATTTGTATAAATAAATTCCAGGTTTTTTTTGTTCCCCTTTCACATGCATTTTTGGGTTAAATGTACCTCAGTAAAAGAGACCCAACATTTGCTTTGTTTTTTATCTAAATATTTTCCTATTAAACCATTGCAAGAATAAAGGGGCCCATTCAACCGTGCACATCAAAATCTGATTAAACACAAACAGGAGTTTGCAGCAAAGAAAGTAAAGGTTTATCAGTTGAGGAAATAGCACCAAACCTGGAATCATAGATAAGCTAGTGCTAAAAGACCTGGCTCCCTGATGGCTTATAGGGGATGAGTTATATAGAGGAAAAAAATTTAATCATGGTGGGGAAAAGAGTTGGAGTCATGGCCTCTACTGACAGTAGGGAATAGCGGATTATTGTATCAGATCCTGAAGTCAACCATGGCCTTGTTCTTTCTGGTTTCCGAAGGGTGTGGTTTGGTCCACTATCACGAGTCTGGGGTTGAAACACAACTGAAGTCAAGTTATTGTCTTTAGTTCAGGGAAGCTGTTCTGTTGTCAACAGACCTGAGGCTTTGTTCTTAAGACAGTTTGCTACTGACCAAAATCTGATGTCCTACGGGCTAAATAGAAGGTAGACAAACAGAATGCAGAGAACAGTGATATCGAAAAAGTGGAGCTTCTGCACAGTTACAAAAACCATAACGATCATCAGTATTTTCCATTTTTCTTCACTGCATATGTCTTTTAATTATAGAATATATTTTTGTATCAATATTTTCCAGCTGAGATTAGCAAAGTTTTCCCCTTTACTATTTACCAAGTACAAAAGTATTCATCTCTGTACTTGGATTTCAATATTGTCTAAGATCATGAAATCTTTTCTTTTATCTTATAGAATCAGATTCTTCTGGATCCCATATGTAAGAAACTATATGCCGCCTTGGTTTAATGAACCTTTCTAGTTCTCTTGTTGCTTGGCTCCTTCATTTTGTGGAAGTGGCACCAGTATTAAGTTTTGTTATTGCAAATAGTTTAAAACACCCTTTTATTTTAATCATCTGGTGTAAGAATTTCTGGAATTTATTGGATTCCTGCCTTCTTGAATTGTAGAAATCTTCCTAGGTTTGTGCAAAGAACAGTAACAAAAATCATAAAAATATTAATAATTTTAACAGTACACGCTACAAGCTCAACTGCTTAGATGATCACACTATTAGAAAGTAAAGGGTTTGATTAAATGAATAATTTCTTGAGAAGGCCTAGGTGGGGTGTTATTAAGATTATACGGAGACAGCTTTCTTCAGAGTAAACTCCAATGAGGGCAGGAAAGGCAAAATCTGTGTTGTTTTCCTATCTTTCTGTGGCCTTCATTCTGTTGAAAGATGAATGTATCTTCCTTAAAGTAGATTGACTTGTTAAAGTCTGCTGGATTATCCAAACATCATAGCATAGCATATTATAATATCAGCAGGGGAATTAGAGATCCATGCATTTTACAATGAGTAAACAGTTAAGAGACTTTCTGAAGGTTGTGGTTGATGCTACAAGATGTAATTATATTAGTAAATTAATGTGTTAATTTTGAAACACAATGAAACATTTTAAATAATTCCTTTATTCATGAAATATTGTAACCAAGTAAACTGGGGGTCAGCCACATAGCACTTTAACACATGACCCAACAATTAATGTTGAAGGAAACAGGTTTTTATTCCAACCTCAGAGGGGTTGAAAGCACTCCTTCCCAGAGCCCTCCTCTCCCACAAGACCCAGCACTTCCCTTGCTCCCCAAAAGGCTATAAGCCAAAACCATGCCCAGAAGTTCCCCGTATCTTCATCTGCTATTAAGTCAGCCACACAAACAGATCCTTACCCTCGCTATGCATTTGAAGGTTTCAGAGTCACCATCCTCTTGCAGCAGCTCTCTCCTTCAGGATCTTGGGGATGCTGTCCTCAGCCTCCACGTAGGGGTTCAGGGAAACACGTGCTATGTTACAGTAGATCATGATGGAGTCCAGGGAAGTACACATTTCAAGAGAGTGGCTTCTCCATATATCCTTCAGAGAAGCAGAAGTCTGTAGTTCAACATTCCTGGTCAGTGTTCAGGTCCAAGCACCTGCCACAAATCTGTGCTTGGTTAGGCAGGTCCCAGCACAGCTCCACCAGCTCTGCAGTGGTCTTCTCCTTCTTACTCTAGGCCTTGTAGTGTGCTCTTACCCCAAACCTTGTAGTTCCCCCTTACACATGAGACCTCATAGCCAACTTCCTCCTACACCCATTCACCCAATGTGGCTTCTTCTTCTCTCTCTCAGCCCACCTTATTTTAAATGGTCAGCCTGGATCTTCCAATGGGACCTTATATCCAGCCCCTCCTATGGTGTGCCATTTTTGTCAGTTCCCCTGTATCTTTTACCTTCTTGCAGCTGCCATCTTTAGTCAGGACAAGAGTTCCCAGTGACATCCAGGATGGACATTTGCCCCCTGCTTCTTGCTCAGGTGGTGTATAAGCTATGTCACAAGTCCCCGAATGCTCTCAGAATCACCTACACCTTTCACCCTGGGTGGTAGACCTCTCCATTCAAGAAAGGCATGGTTATTAACCTGCCATTGTTAGGCAAAGTATCTTAAATGCCCTATAACATGCACTCCACCCTTCCCTCAACCAAGGGTTGTGGGATTTTTCTCCTATTTTCAAGGGATCCCAACTCTGGACCCCATTACAATATCATTCATGAGATAAGACATATCATGATTTATCCTCCTCAGTAACAGCATTTCAAATGCAGTCTGGAACATGGTGACTTATACAATAGCATGATTTATTAGGCTTATGTCATCACCTAAAAACTTATCTGACCATATTTGTGGTGCACAACATCTAATATTGTCTGTATTACTATAAATATGGGTAGCCGTTTGCATATCACCTTTGCAATTGAGCCTTTTTCTTGCTTGCAGGTGTTTAAAGTTTAATATTCTAAAAATTGAAACACATAAATATACTTTTAAAAAATTCACTTAAGTACACAGATTGCTTTAATGGGTAAGTAATTTCATTTAAATGAATCAAAAATTTTAAAGTTATTTGTTGTAGAGCAACTTACATTGATTCTTCTTCATTTACTTGTAGTAATGTAGCCACACAATGCTCTTATTCTGGTTGAATTAACCACTTTGCATCAACCATTTTATTCTGTATTCTCTAAATCTCCATTATTGCCAGCCCGAGATTGGCCAGATGTGGAACAGAGATGTAAATTCTAGGCCCACATAAGTCAGTACTTAAAATATCTTGTGTCTGATGATGTCTCCTGAAGGAAATGAAAAAAAAAGTCTCTCCCAGGTGACAGGAATATGAAGTTTGTCTTATTAAAACAGAGTATTATTGGAAAAACCCTAACCATCAACTATGATATTACCTAAGTGAATAATGTAAAGAATTTTTTATGTCTTTTATATGTTTTCAGAAATATATTTTATTACATGTGTGTGTGTGTGTGTGTGTGTGTGTGTGTGTGTGTGTGTATAGTTGTCTTTGGGAAAATATAATAAAATAACTGTCCTCAAAACAACCTCATTATAATAGAATATTTGAATGAACATAGGGTTCTAGGTCAAGTTTATACACTACTTGAAGAAAGATGTACAAGATATTTAACGTGTTCAGTCTTCAGTTGCTTCTTTATGGAAAAAAGGAATTATATTAAAACTCTGGATAATGTTTAAAGTTCTAAAGCTCTTGAGTGTGAACTCAAAGATGTTTTACAGGTATATTTTCTCTAACAAAACTACAAAACTCTTAATATTTTTAATATTCTTAAAAATATCCTGTGTACATTTTGAAGTTAGTATCTCATGATTAGCACATATAAGTCTCTTCCTGATATGGAAAAAAAAAGTGTAATGGATTCCAAATTTTAGTCTGAGATACCATCATGAACAAAGATCGATCACAGATTGTATTTATTGGTAAATTTTATGTCAATGTCAGATGTACCTTAAGCTTAGAAATGCACGCTTTTTTTTACATAATAAAATTAGATTCAGAAATTTCATTCTCCCTGAGATTCCTCAGTGATAAGGTGTGTAAGGAGGATAAAGCAAGGATAATAAGAGAGCTAAAGAATGAGCAGAGAAGGTAAAACTCGTTTGCCGGGTGGCGTCAGAGCCAGGAGCAAACTCATTGCAGCAGACCACATTGAAAACTTCCTTTGCCAAATTGGTATAAAGACTGTGGTGAGATTAAGATCCTAGTAGGTTTATAGTGAATATTTTGATCTAATATAATTGTGTACATGCACAGCATGGCTAACATATAGAGACTAAATCTAAATCTTTTTATTTTTTTAATGTTACAAATCTGATTGCAGATATTCTAGGAACCAAGAGATAATCATTTCCATGATTCTAGCTCCTCTGACCCCACTCAATTTGAACCAATTATTTACCTTGATGAGCTAGTGAGCTTTACTGTAGGAGGCCAGAGCAGCAGGATCTGCCAGATCAGACAGCCTCTGATGCTGGGGCGGGGGGGGGGGGTGGTGATGTGGCAGGACACCCCCCAGAGCTCAAGTCCTCTTCCGGGTCACACAATCGATGACCCTACTTCCTTTAAAAAACAACTCCACATCTGAGTTGAGGAAAATTCAGATCTGAGGTTCTACAGAGTAGAATCCATTCTCTATTTACTGAATTTATACTTTTAGTTAATTATATGCAGCATGACTTTCAGTTTAGAAAGAACTGGTTGCATTAGTTGTATAAATATTTAGTTATTGTTTTCATTTTATTAAAACCAATGCTGGCATTATTTAATTAACCAAATTATTTTAGATTCCATAAAGATTCAGAGAATGTGGGAGAGAGGAGCAATAATATGTTAGTGATTGTGGCTCTGACCATAACCTGTGAGCTCATGGTACAGCATACGGATGAGAGGAGGGTTTAAAGAGAAAATAATTCATTATATTGTAGGTTGAATTTTTACAATGAATAATCACTAAAACCTGAACACATGTATAGAAACAAGCAGGGTATTAAGAAATAAGAAAGCAAAAATGATGCAGGAAAGAATTTCCATTTTTTCTGGGTCTTGCAAGGTAGGCTTTATCTAGATTGTATGCATTGATAGAGTAAAGGTAACTTGTAAAATTAAATGTGAAAATGTTGGATGGCATTAAAGTTTTAAATACACGACTGCAAAAAGTCTTCCTGAAATAGGAAACAATCTGCAACATGGTCTGTTGCTTTCAAACCTAATTTACATATATTTCATCTAAAGCATTTCTTTTTCTTTCTCTTCTAAAACATTTAATTGACTTTTTTTGTGAATTACTGTTAACACATATCTGCTTTTGTTTATAGAAAAAGAATCTGGGTTAAGGGTGCTGTGAGAAATTGCTTCCTATTGCCAACAACTGAAATGCCTTTAAGCAGCACTAAGAGAGACGTTTCCCCAAAATTTATGTTCTAAATGTGCATGAAGATTGCTATTTTTTAAAAATTAATATACCCACATACACCTCTAAAATATATAAAGTATTAATATGATAAGCAAAATGTATTGTTTAAACATAAAATTCAGCCAGTCACTTCCAAATGCAGATTATTATACATGTATTATATTAGGACAATAGAACAGATGCTAAACCAGACTTCCTTCTCACACAAACACACAATAATATTGATTCATCTAGCAACAATGTGTTAAATATCCCAGACGTAGTACTAGGTTCTGGGCTTATTGTTGAAAACATAAGGACAAAACACTTATCTTCCTCATGCTTAGAATATTTGTTGAGCTGGATATGTGAAACTATATTGAATCAAGTTCATGAGCGAATGAACTCCTACATGGTTAGTTTGGATTTATGCTCAGTACCTTCTTGGTAGCTCAAAGAAATGAAATGAAATTTAGTGTAGTATGAAGAGGGCATTTTATGCCCCTAAGTTTTGGGTATCTTTCTTTCTTTAAAGAGAACAGTTTCACTGAAGCTCTTAAGAACAAAAAAGCATTACGAGTAAAAGATATGCAGAACTATTGTCCAACACAGCAAACAATTTAAGAGAGATAGTGATAGTATTATTTCAAAGAAAGAGTCTTTTTAATCCTTTACCAATATATTCGTGGTAGCCAGATCAGAGAGTATTCATCTTTTCACATTTGGGGCACTCTTATGCTCCTGAGTTTCTTTCTTGAAATTTCTTGAGACTTTCAATACTTTTGGTTAAACTGATTGTTTAAAAATGAAACCAGCATTGATTTCCTATCACACATATAACAAAAAGTTAAGATTCATCTTGGCATTGATATTTGAGCTCACTCTCTAAAATGAGAGTTTCCACCTCTGTCCACATTCTGCTTATGTAACAGGGTAGGTAAGACCAGAGATCACTGGAGAATGTGGGAGACCCCAGTCCAGGGGAACCCCAATCCAGCACAAGAGGCTGCTCTCCTGCCTGCCAGGAGAAAGCAGGGAGTGACGAGAGCTGCAGAGGTGGCAGATTGAAGCAGCCTGCGTTCTCCAAAGGGAAGGGTCCTGGAGCAGAAAGATTGCTCAAGCAAACTGTAGAAAAGGCAAGATCACTGTAAACAAGCCAGCATGCATTGCCCGAGGCAGCTGATTAGCTCCATACTCAGCAGAAGGGAACTGGTACAGAGCATGCGTCAAGCGTGACTGGAGACTTACTCCCCATGCTAAACACGGCGGCTGGAAGAGGGGCAAAGGCAAATGTGGTCAGCACTGACCCTCATTGCTTGAGAATCGGACACTCCCCTTGGCTCCTAGAGTGCATGGAATTCTGAGAGAGAACTTAAACAGCAGGTGGACAGAAGCTCACTCTCTTCTTCTCTTGGCTTCTTGACTGTCTGGGCTCTGGCTTTGCCCCACACAGACAAGAGGGCTTGTGGGAGCAGCAGGTGCCCAGCCTACCCTGCGTGGTTGGAAGCCAGCCCCAGGAGGCAGGACCCCCACGGTGGGACGCTGTGACCCAGTGCAGCATGGCGCATGGATCTTGGGCTGGTTCCACTATTTTTCCCTGAGAGCAGCACAGGGAGACATGAGCTGGGAAGTTCCTCGTGGATGGAGCTTTCCTGCACAACCATCTGGAGTGATCCGGCAGGTCTCCCCACACCCTGAGAGAAAGAAAGAGCTGCTGCAAGATGGTGGCGACTCTGAAACCCACGAGTGTATGCCCCAGAGAGGATGGAGCCCTGTTTGTGCAGCTGGCTGAAGCTCCAAAGACAGATAAGCAATAATGGGGGCCCTCTGGGTATGGATTTGGTTTGTAATCTTTGAGGGAGCAAGGAAGGTTCTGTGACTTGTGCAAAAGAAGAGTTCAGAGCAAGAATAATCCTAGCCTCCCCAAATTGTGAACCCTGTTAATAAAAATCTGTTTCCTTCCACGTAAATCTTTGTGTTACGTCTATACATGGTGACAAGTGGCCAGACTCCATGCTGCCCTGTTACACGTAGGCAGAACTTCCCCCGTTTAGTTCTGAAATAGAGGAAAGAAAAAGTCACACTGACTGCAGATAGACTATGTTTTTTTCATTAAATAAAAGAACAGAGAGAGACATAACCAGTGCATGCACATAATCACTTTCTAAACAAATTAATAAAAAAAAATTATATTCTCCTTTGGCTCATGGAACAGAGAGCAGAGGGTCTCCCTCAATAGAAAATACCAGGAGTAGGAAGAAGCTCCCATCCTGCACCGATAACCCACATTTTGCCCACAAGTGATCTGGCTGATCTGAATCCTTATTATTCTGCCCTCAAGCTACACTGAACTTCTGACACTACCTCCAACCCTCTAAGCCAGTGATTTTCAACCTTTTTCATCTCATAGCACACACAAACTAATTACTAAAATTCTGCAGCACACCCAAAAGTATAGTTTTTGCTGATCTGACAAAAAATAGGTATACTTTTGATTCATTCACACAGGCTGGCTATTGTTGTGTTAATAGTTGTCATTTTTTTATTTGACTCTCTAATGGAAAAGAGGTCAGTGCCCCTGACTAAATAGTCAGGTATTACATATTTTAAAAATTCTTGCTGCACACCAGTTGAAAATCACTGCTCTAAGCACATTGTCATTTCAAGAAAATATATTCCCACTACTTAAAATGTTTTTTTTCTTTAGGATTCCATGACATTTATAATTTTGCTTTATTTGGTCTCTTTTGAACTATCAACTTCTTTTAGAGTCCTACCCAAACCGCACTTTTTAAGACAGACTATAATGTCATGACCATGCTTTATTTCATTGTTATGACTATCTGGCATTTTGTCCTATAATTAGGTTTTATTTTTTATCATTTTTTGTTTCCTGCACTGGAACTTAACTTCTTTGAGGATTTAGTTCAATGTCCTCCCTGACTGTCTAGGACAGGGCCTGATAACTATAGGAGTTTAGTGTTTGTTGAGTGAAGAAAGGAAGTAACTGGCATCATTATGTCAAATAGGGGAAACCATAAAATGCTAGGTTATTCTCCTATGAAGCACACATAGATTTAAAATGATCAGAAATCAAATAACGTTTGTAAAGCTTAGTTTAGTAAGATATCTGGGCTCTCTGTATTGTACCAATAAATTAATTTTAGCTATCTTGAGTTACCTGAAGATGGGCAGTTTTGATTTGCAAGATGTTTATGATATCTCAAACAAAAGAAGTCAAGTCATGTGTAATAATTAAGGCAGCTTTGTGGTAAGATTTAGGTTTTGGAATCAGATTTGGGATTAAAATTTTTGCTCGAGCACATCTTCTATTACCCCAGACAAGTGGACCAATTCCTTTGTCTCAGTTTTCAAAACTGTGAAATCAAGCAGGTAGTATTCATTCACAATGAACTGCTTACATATATTAAATTATGTACAGTATTATAAGAAAAGTAATATATAGTATAAGTGCTTAATAAAGAGGTATTATACAATAACTCATAGAAATAATAATATGCAAGGGGTTTAAAATGTCAAGTTTATATACAATTATAGAGAAATGTATTAATCAAAAGTATTGATTAGTATCCAGCCCTGACTTAGTTGGTTGGAATGTCGTTAGCAATTGGGCTAAATTCCTGGTCAGGAAACATGCCAGGGTTGCAGGTTCGGTCCAAGCACAGGTGATCCCTGGTCTAAGTGCATGTGGTTCCTGATCAGGGAGCTTATGGGAGCAACCAATCAATGTTTCTCTCTCACATCGATGTTTTTCTCTCTTCCTTCCTCTCTCTCTAAAAGCAACGAAAAAGCCTTCAGTTTACACTAGCACAAAGAAAACTATGAGACCCAGACATGTAGAACAGCAGCAGAGAGGAGCGGCGATGCTTGTTCTTGAGCATGCGCTCAATCCAAGAGCAGGGCTAGGTTAGTGACGTGTGCACCTGGTTTTACTGGTAGATTCTATTTCTAAACATATTGACTTTCTTCTCATATCTATATACTCGTCACCAAAGTGCACAACTACTACAAAAGTTCATTAACAAACCGACACAAAAGCAGGACTAGGCAAAAGGAAAAAAAAAAAAAGTCTATTGGCTGATAAGCACGGGTGCTCATAGACTTGGTCATTGAGATGCCTTCTCTTAATCTGGGTATTGGAGAAGACAGAGAACTGCAGGACGTTCTAGGGCCAAGACTGGGCCATTCAAAAAATACAGGTCCTAACAAATGCAATCATAGATTATTGAGTGCACTATTTATTCTGTACCTAAATCTGAATGTACATGACCGTGATAAATTAATGAGAATGACCATGTTTCAAAGAGGAGGTGTATTGGTGCCAAAAATAATGTATATGGATTCATTGTGTTCAAAAATTTTTAGGAAAATAAAAATAAGGAGGCTTTACCTATTAATCTAAAAAAATATTTATAACACAGTTATCTCTATTATCAATATATGTTCTTTCTACTAAAGATAAATGTTGATCTCAGCAGTATGAATGGAATTTTTCATTTTCTGCTTACAATCTCAAATAAAAGGAGAAGAAAGTTTTAACACAAAAAAATGTTTCAGTTCACATATACTCACAGCATAACAAGATAGTAGATAAAACAATCCAGTTAAAAATATCATATTTTACTAGAATTCTGTGGGTAAAGTAAATAAAGAGAGTAATTAATAACTAAAGGGAATATTTTAAATTATGTTAATTCACTATTTTAAACTGCAACTTTTTTAATAAAGAAAAATTACTACTTTATCAGTACTTAAATTTCTGACCTCTGTCTACCTTGACTATGCTAAGAAACCTTGTTCCCTCTCACCCTATTAATCTCTGCCTCAGCATCTTCCACATTTAATCAGGTAGCTTATACTAATTTTTAATTACATTCATTTTTGTTGATCTACATTCTTTTTATGTATCTCTCCATTCTGAGTTTGATCAAACTAAATGTTACAAGGGGACACACTATGCCTGTATTATTCCTTACTGTATGTACACTTCAGGACATAATTTCTAACACATAGTAAGTTCTTGAATGTATCTGGTATCTGTTAAATAAACAAATGGGTGGCATTTCATATTTTTCTGTGTCATCAAAAAATAATGTCTTCGCAACAATTGGGTTGTAAAGTCAACGTCTCTGTTTAAGAAAAGGTTAATCTTAATTATGCTGAATATTTTATTAAAATAATACTTTGGTATAATTTCTGTTATAGACTTCTAAAGAATTAATGTCAAATAAAACCCATTCAGCGACAATATGGATACTTAACTTTTAAACCATATGTCATATGCCTAACCTTGCTTTTCTTTCTTAAGAGTATATTGCTCTAATTTAGGATTTATTCTTTTTTTAATAAAGTAAATATATTTTCAAATTGCTCATGATGTAGCTATATCTGTCACATATAATTTACTTGTATAATTTATTAAATCTTTTTTATGGTTTTTGAAGGTAGGTGTTATCATCTCTATTTTAGCAAGGAGGATATTGAGGGACAGAGAAGAAAATGACTTGTCAAAGAATAAAGAAGTGGATACTCTTGCAGAAGTGGAATTTAAAGTCGTGTTTGTATACTAAAGAGTTACTACTGAAACCTTCACAGAAATTTATTATGTGTTTAGTTTTATTTTTAACTTTAGAGAAAATTTATATTACTTCAAAACATGGACATACCAAAACAAAGTCTTTTGAAGATGAGATATTTTTATAGCACAACCTCAAAACTCATTTTATTGCTGGAGGCACCATCCTTGCAGGAAAAGGGTTATTTTAATAGAGTAAAATGATTTTTATTTTTCTTAATGGCAGAAAAATATTCTACCAAGTTACCACAAAAATAAATAAATAAATAAATAAATAAATAAATAAATAAATAGAGGACTAAAGAAGATACATAACTGAAAAAATAAAAAAAAAAAAACCTGAAAATAAGAGAACAAACATAAAGTACAGAGAACAAAATACCTCTGTTATAAAAGTCACTCAAGATGTATGCTATCTGGAAAAAATGGTTGCATTCCATACTTCATTTTTTATTATGTTTTGTTTCTTCATTCAAGGTTAGAAATATGGAATCCAACAGATTATAAATTACAATCTACCCAGCCTTCATGACAAGCACAAAATATTGCCTTAATCCCTTCTTTTACTTTTACTAATGTATCCAGATTTTAAAACATATACCTGATTGCTAAACATGAAAGTGATTTGAAATCATGACTGTGATTTTATTTATAGAGCTTTTAATGTTTGGTAGATATGAAAGAAGAGTACCAAATATATCTAACCCAATTATTGTTTTCTTTATAATGGTGATTCTCTAGATTCCTCAATTTTATATAAAAATATATATAATTATGGGGAATTAAATGAATTTGCATGATTTAGCTTTAATATAAACTAAAATTTCCCTTCCTGACTTAACTGGTGCACAAGAGACAGCAGGCTTTGAAATTCATGTGAGCTGATCCCATCAGCAGAGGGCAGAAGAGGTGACAATGTCAACGTGCAAACAGAATATAAAAATACAACTGGTTTTAGTTAAATAAAATTATGCACGTTTTAAACCTTGGATTATTTTAAGTGATTAATATTCTAACACAAGTACAAAAAGGGTGTTACTAGTAAGATAGAAAACTCACCAAAAGTTCATAGTGACAGAAGCAATTATCACATTTTCCCATTTCATAGAGGCAAAAATTTAGATAACTATTACATACATTGGCCATCTGCAAGTTCAAGGAAAATTAATTATCCATTAACTCCAGAGAGAAGAAGACTTTATTGGTCTCCATTAGCACATGCAAATCCAGAAGTGTGCCTGTTTATAAATGGTAATTTTTATAGTTTTCCTTTGTTCCTTCTTTTCTAAACTTTTCAGCTGAGAACATATGTGAGAGTCAGACACACATACTCAAAAATTTTTAGTAGTCTTCTGTCTCTTCTGTTCTGCATGAGAAACCTAGTTATTTAACATGTTATATAATGCCCTTTCTATTTACTTCAAGTACTTTACAGAGGAGTTTCAAGGTTTGCACTCAGTTGTTTTATTGGCTAGCAAATTAATCTGATACATCTCTGGTTCTTGTTCTATTCTTTGCTCTGATTAGAGCAAATTCCCACAAAATGTTTGCACACTTGCTCTCCTTTTTTCTTGAATTTATGCAATGTTTAATATGAAGATTATCACTGAAAAGTTGTCAAATCGGAGGGTGAAAGCATTCAATTATGCCCCCCCCCCTTTTTCTTACAGTAGTTGTGTAAGACCACCACACCAACGGGTTTCTCCCCTTCCACTGCTGGATGTCACTAGGAGCCCTATATTCCCAGACCAGCTTCCATGACCACTTCTCCGGTCATTATAAATCTACCAGCAAGGAGTCAGTAAGAGGCTCTAAGACTAAGCATTCCCTTGGCAAGACTCACATATCACTCAGTACCACTATATTTACAGCCCATCAAATGCTTCAGCTTTGAGAACACCAGACGTCACCGTATTTTTGTCCTTCGTTTTGGATTATGTAAACCACTACGCGAAACCTAAAACTCTTCTTCTGTCACTCCTCGTCTAATACACTCAAACGCCCATCAAGGTTAACATTCCATATCCTCTTTATGACCCTATCGCCCTCTTTTCCGAAATGGAAATATTTACTTTATATCCATTGAAACTAATAATCAATTGTCTGCAAAATCACCACTGTTATGAAACTGTACTGTATGTCTTTTTTTGCCATCTCGACCTAACTATAAAATGGCTCTCTCCTGGGCACATGGCTTCTCTTATTTTCAAAACTCTTAACTACTTTCTCTCCACACCTTTTGAATTGATTAGGCCAATGCAATGTGTCCTCCTTGCTGCTTTGAAACCAGTGTTTTCTCTTTCTCTATAGAGCACCCTCATAGATGAGTCATATGTCAGCAGGTCATAGTACTCCATATGCCTGATTATGATAGTCACCTATAGGCTCCCCAGTTGATTGCCTTCATCTAGTCAATATTTTAACTCCTAGCTCTGGGTTTACTCTCTAACATCATTCTTATCATACATATATCTGGCTGATGCAATATGCATATAGATGTCCTTCCTTCCAATACTCTTGACTTTACATTCTTGAACTCATCATTCAATAATTCTGTTTTTTACCTGAGTTACTCATTCCCACAGTTGAATATAAAATTGCAAATCACTTAAACATTTCCATTATTTTAATTTCAATATCTTTCTACCCTGCTCCACAGACTACTGCAAATGAAATAATCCTTAGGTTTCTTCCCCAAATAATAATTTAATTTTTCAATCTCACAGCTTTTCACTAATTTTAACCCTTTTTATTTCTACATTTTAATCTTTATATAGCTTACATCCTTTGTTAATATTTTATAACCAGTCTTTTGTATATAGTTTCAAATTAAGTGCCCTCTATGTCTAGTGTCTTGGGAAAACTCCAATTTTTTTAAAATACATGTCTCTGCTTACTCTGACTCTATGCTAACATATGGATGAAAGACACAAAAAGATTAACTGGTTTCACTTTACTTCTCTTGCCATTGATTTCAATTGAGTCCAATGTTAATATAGTGCTCAGTATTCATATTAGTGTTTCAAACTCTATTTATTACCCATTTATTCTAGAAAATCTATATCTTCTCCTCTATCCCCAAGTTTGTTAAGTACCTCCCACAACCTGCACTGCTTTGGGTAATCACTCTTTTTTTTTTTTTTTTTTACTAAGTAGCATTCTGTTTGTTTGTCTATTGAGAAAAAGTTCCACTAATCTGTCAACATCTATAACTATATTCTCTTCTTTTCTTCCCATAACTAAAGATAAACTATCTCTTTTCCTACTTCTGGGCCTTCTTTCTTGTTGTCATAGAACCTACCCTCTCTTGTCTATTCATATCACTAATAATTTAAGTTCTCGATCACTTTTTCAAATGCACCCGTCTCATTTCCTTCACATTTCAAATGAAGTTATTTTCTTTCATGTTAAAAAACATTTACACATGTGCATTTTGTTGACAAAAACCT
Organism: Furipterus horrens; assembly: GCF_987537825.1. NCBI lineage: Eukaryota > Metazoa > Chordata > Mammalia > Chiroptera > Furipteridae > Furipterus > Furipterus horrens. The sequence goes on from NW_028327182.1 coordinate 13,751,084, forward strand.
AAAACTTGCTAAACCCAAAGGTCGATTCTTAGCCCTCATCTGACCTGACCACAGCATTACTTTTTTCTTGTTTACATTTTCTTTTTTAATATTAAGAAAATGTGATGTTCATGACCAGTTCGTCCTGTGATGTCAGTACAACGTGACAGAATAAACTGTTAATTCAAAATATGACTTTCAAGGAAAACCTGGTCAGGATTTAGAAAAGGAAACTGTGATCACTAGGGAGTGTTGAACCCAGAGGGATCAAGACTTCTGATAGCAACATACACAAAAACAGTAACATTTAAAAATTGAAAGAAAATAAGGGAAGGGAGAAAGGAAGAATAAATGAAAGAAATGAGGGAAGGAATGAGGGAAAGACAGAAAGAAGAGAGGTGGAGAAGGAATAAATAAAAATAAAGATGATTGCTAATTATTAGGGCATTTCCTGTTATTATAATTCATTGTACAACATAAATTAGAAATCTACTTATAGTATGGTCCAGGATGCTTAGTGATACAAAGTGGGGCTTTCATCCTATTAGTCATAGTATACAGTTCCAGTTTTTGAAACACCAATACCATTCATATGGCATCCACATGCATATCAAGGTGTTCATAAGATGCGATGGCACATGGATACACAGGGACACAAGCACACAGCAGAGGCAAGTTCAGCAAACACAAGACATGTGGATCATGGTGCATAAACATGCCATAGGAACTCTCAGACCTAACTCACATTTCATTCTGTTTTATAAGCTATCTTATAAGATCCAAGAAATTTTGGTAATTGCATTCTTATTAATGCTCTCCACCTTCTACCATAAGGATGATGAGGCATGGGAGAAGCTAAATTATAAACATTAGAAGAGGTCTTAAAAATATATCACAGATAGGAATGTTCTTTGTTATTGTTAAGAACAGCATTCAAAATGACCCCTACATTTTGAGTGCAGGCAATTGTGAACAGATAACCCACAGTCTAGCTTGTTTAATCAGTGCCTACAATTTCTTTGTAAATATTTACAACTATTGTCAAGTAGCATCTAAAAACAGTGCAATGATCTTAGTGATTTTCATTTTAAATAAACGTTTATTTTAAATTATTAGCTTATTAGCAAAGTGCTTTGTTTAGATTCAACGATGGGCAATTAATTTCTATTTTTAAAGAGATGTTATAATGAAACAGGTTATTTTTAAACATAAAGGTAGTCTTTAGCACTTGTATGAAAATAATCATAATTATTTTCTTAGTGCACTTTTACCATTGTAACAACTTATTAGCTACCAAACATACATGAACTTGATTATTTTGAATGGATTATGAAGATCTAAATGATCCAGAATGCTTTATAAAATAACAATAGCAGTGTATGGTGAGAAAAAAGGTAAGTTAATTATCTAAGGCAAGTATTAACTATATAAATTATACTTTCCTTAAGTTTCTCTAAGATAAATTTATATTATCAGTCAGATGTTTTTTTTAATTCTCTTATTTCTCTTCTAAAAACATGTTTGGAAGGTATAAGGGAATAAATGATAATGGAAGGCGACTTGACTTGGGGTAGTGAAGACACAATACAGTGTACAGAGGATGAGTTGTGGAACTGTGCATCAGAAACCTGTATGATTTTCAAAAATAAAGAAAATAGTCTTAATTTGAGAAAAAAAAAGGTTATAGGTTTGACCATGTTTTTAATACTCTTACTTAAATTCTGTTAAGTTGAGCAAAAAGCCGGTTATGATTTTTGTCCATACGATGCCTCTCGTAGTACTTAGTTGTCCTTAGCATCATTTGAAACAATTTCGTTAGATTGTATTGTGACATATGTCATATCAGTGTGCATTAAAAAAAATCATAACTGGTGAATTTTTATGCAGCCATTTTAATATTGAACATGGAGAAATATGCATAATTTTTCACTTATTATGCTTTATTAGTTCAAGAAAGGTAAAAAACCCACCTGAGATGCACAGAAAAGATTTGTGCTGCATATAGAGAAGATGCTGTGATTAAATGTGTCGAAAGTGGTTTGTGAAATTTCTTGGTACTATTCACATTTTGGCCAAATAATTCTTTGCTGTGGGTCTGTCTTATGCATTGGAAGATGTTTAGCAGCACCCCTGGCCTCTGCCCACTAGAAGGCAAGAGCGGGAGGTAAACGACATACTCAAAGTATCCAAATCAATAAATCTATTGGTAGAAATTTAAAAAAAAAAATGTGTCTTTTATTTACAGAAAAAACATAATGGACTTTTGGGCCGACCCAATAATAAAAACTAATTTTTACCATGTATGGATAACTGTTGCCATGCAATTCAGGTTTAGTTTCTATTAGTAAATTATTTGACTAAATTAAGGAAATGGAAGAAAAAATGTTATAGTTAGATTACATAATACATTTCTCATTCAGACGTAGTCTTTCAAAATAAAGTAATTAAAAAAATCTTCTTGAAAAAGCTAATTTATATAAACAGAATTCTAATAGGTTTTATGTACATTATATTTATGGAATATTGTGAATGCATAACATTTTTAATATAGATAAATACATTTGGAACACCTTAGGCAACTGTCACTGCTTTTTGGAATAAATATAAGATAAATACTTCACTTGAAAATGAAGAATAAAAATGTTATAAAAGTTAAGATATTGGTGCACTGTAGGCAAATATATATTCCTTGATATTTCTCAGCATCCACTCATGCATATCATAAAGAAACCTCTTATGTATTAATACTGAGAGTTATCTTGGTAAAATCACTTCTAAAACTTGCTGGAAAGAGATTCTTTGCTGATGCTTTAAAATTTAATCATAAATGCATGCAATATACTCAGATAGAATATTTCTATAATGCACTGTGAAAATTGCGGCATATCATTTTTTAGATCTTGTTAACTCTGATTCATAAAATGTGACATTTCTTATGCCATTTGCAAAGCAGTTAATTTATCCAGCAAATCTCATGATATTCTCTACACTTGAAAAGCTTTACTATTTAGTAATAAACACTGTTTTTGAAGAGGTAGAAATGATGTAGATGTATTATGTGACAAATATTGGATTGTGTTATTAACTGTAAAGTAACTCACTCTAGAATGCTGAAATATCAGTTTCCAGATCAACAAGGTGAAAGACAACTAAAATAAAATATTTACTATCAACTTTTTATAGTATTTTTATGTAGCTATAACAAAGTTTTAGTAAATAGATCTACCCTTTTCATTGTATATACTTCTCTGTACAGCATCTTGGCAGAAAATTGTGATAATAGTAATAATAATGTGAGCAAGGTAGCTATGAAATACTTGTCTATAGTTTTTATGCTTATTAGAGATATATCAAAATACAATAATTATTCATTCATCAAAATATCAAGTTTACTTTTTTAAGAATTAAATGTTAAACACTTAGAAGATCTAAAATACATGGGAAGATATAATTTATAACTTTTTAATATTTTTCAAAGTAACCTTTTAAAAAACCTTACTGATTTTAGAGAGAGAACCCATGAAAGGGAGAAAGAGAAACATCTATTTGTTGTTCCACTTATTTATGCATTCATTGGTTGCTTCTTGTATGTGTCCTGACTGGGGATCGAACCCACCACCTTGGTATATTGGGATGATGTTCTAACCAGCTGAGCTACCCAGCCCCAGAGCATATCGAAGTAATCTTGTTTATAATTAACTCATATTTGCAAAATAGTGAATAATACATATTAGATTTTGTGGTATAGAAAGTTAATAAATGTTAAAAAAAAAAAAAAGAAAATTTTACCAGCCAATGACATAATACAACTATATGTCAATACATTATATAGTTGATCAATTACACACTTGTTTTGACTACCCCCCTTAAAAATCATTTCAAAAATTACTTTTGTCACTTTCCTTTTAAAATAATGATGATTTTATAAATAAAACCATAGAATAACTAGGTTTCATAGTATTTTAAGTGATTCCCACACCTCTAGACATCGAGAGCTGTGCACATTTCAGATGTGTCCTCCAATTGCCTTTAAGCTACAGACTCTATAAGTGGTGACTGTTTTTGAAAATATACATGAATAATAAAAATTCCACCAGATGCCCGTCAGTAAGTGAATGGATAAATAAACTATGGTGATGCATGTGCTGGGCAACAGTTATATGGAAAAGTTTGTACCTTTCCCTTAGTTTTCTTATAGACTTTAATCCTCTCCAAATTAAAAATAATAATAAATTTTCCAACTACTCCCATATATAAGCATTGATGTAAATGACAGGATGAAGGAAGTATCTTCAGTAAAAAAATTCAGTGTTCCTATTGAACCTGTAAAATCATCACGAAGCATGTAAGCTTTGTAGATCTCTATAACTCCTGTCATCCTTACATTTTTGTAAATCATCTGCTAAGATTCCCTGGAAACTTTCTTCATACACAGCATTTTTTAAAAATAATTAGGAGACTTTGTATAACTTGGTTTTGGAACAGAGAAATTTATGCAGTATGCATGAGCTAATACTGCTGACAGCTAAAAAATAATTTGAAAAAGACTGTCGTATGTACTTGTAAAACAAAATATTTGACCTAATCTCCAAAATTCAAGCAGCAACCTCTCAAAACAAATAAACAAACAAACAAAAGCAGAGAGGGGAAAGACAATGATTCCCAAGGGACTGCAGTAAAAATGAACAATACATAGACAGTTCGGTATTTGAAGAACAATAATGGCTTAACAATTGTGAGAAGGGGGAAAGAATGAAGAAATAAAAGAAGAGGTGACTGAGGGTTAGAGAAAGGTGTGGCAGGAGAAACAGACAGAAAATTAAGGAATAGATGAGCATGAAAAGGACACAACGAGGATATATTTTAAGAGGGATATTTACTGATTTGTTCACCTAGTGTTTTATTTTTTAAAAATCATGACTTTCTGCATAAAAAAAAGATGTAACATCAGATCTGTCTTTATTTATTTATTTATTTATTTATTTATTTATTTATTTATTTATTTACTGCAATACTCTTTCATGGAAATCCCATATTTATGAAATACATTTTTAGGCTATTTTGATATTTTTGGTTTTAGGTACAATTAATTCCTAGTTGTACCACATATTAAATTGTTATTCTAAATTGAAATAGTCTTCTCCCTGTTTGATTACATTATTAGCATTAAAGTTCTGACTCAAAGGGCTGTCATTGGTCAGATCTATGCTGTAAAACCACTGGAAAGCAGTAAGGTACAATAGTTATTTTGGAGAGAATATGATATTTGAGACTGGGTGTCCTATACTGTAATTAAATTTTGATATTTTTAGGAAAGTATACTAAATTAAAGCAGAGTAAAAAATATCATAAACTTGCCATGTGGAAATTCATTTTTAGCTCAACTTACATTAACATCTACTGTATAAAGGAATATGAGGTCTTCTTAACATATGAAATTGAAATTATTCCAGGTTTCTGCTGTAGTACACCTTGGACTTCACTCTTCTGAGAAATTAGATGTTACTATGAGACTGATATTCCATTGGTATTGGCCACATCCCATTAGAAACTAGGAAAATTAAAGAGACCCCTAGAACACTGGTTCAAAGATTATGATGTAAGATATCTATGAAGGGATGCCCAAATATTTTGGCCAAGAGGCACTAATTTGTAGAAGCCACACTACAATAGATATACAATACCAGACATTTTAATTGTCCTCAGACTCTGATGGGCTTGGGTTTTATCCCTGTAACCGGAGTGAATAAAATAATTTAAGGTCTGCCAGTTTTCTGAAAAACTGGATAGTAACATGGAAAAGAAAAAGTAGGAGACCATGTCACAGCCTCAACAACAGTCACTGGGACATTCTATGTGAACAACAGTGAACAAGGAAGCCATCCTTAGAGATCAATGGACAGGCTGAAAAATAAGACTGTTTCCCCTTCTAGCTTCAAGGATCCCTCATTCTTTTCTCTAATAGGGCTTTGGGCAGGGGTACTATTTTTTTTTTTCCAAACAGAGTAAATATTTCAAGTTACACGGGTCATATGTCTGTTTCAACTACTTAATTTCACATATGTAACACAAAACAAATGCACATGGTGTGTTCTAATACTCTACTTACAACAGTGGGCAGCGGTGTTAATTTGGTCATGGACCGTAGTTTGCTGATCCTGATTTAGGTGAGGGGGTGCAAATCGTTGTGAATCTCTATGGTGTACGTATACAATGAAATTCCAATCTAGTTTTTAGTTTTATAGTTTCATCCTTCTGTTTTCTAGAATGTAAACCAGGGAAGTATTTTTCTCTTTCCAGTCTAAATGAAACCAAATTAACCCAAAGAAAGCTAGGTGTAAGTACCATATAGGTTTTCCAAAAATTACATGCAAGATTATTTTTTTTTTATTTTCCTTTTAAAAGAATAGAAGAGATCGGTTCTGGGAGTTGAGTGAAAGGGGCAATTGATTTCTCAAGTGGGAGAAGACAAGTCTAAAGAAACAAAGTGTTTGATAAGCAAAGAACTTTCAATGATAGATTATCAAGAATTCTGATAAAATAAAGCTCTCCTGGAACGAAGACTGGTTCCACCCTATGTAACGAAGCAAACAATGACAACAACAAACAGTTCCTGTTCAGGGACTCTGCTCAGTTAAGAAATTCATGTCTTTGGGCATAAGAGCCCTATTTTTTATTTTATTTTATTTACAGTACCTTTAGAGTATAACATTTCAGAAAAAAAATGTAAAGCAATGAGTAAGAGAAGTCCAGAAGAAAATGAAATACAGAAAGGAAACACTTATGGTTAAAGATGAGCTCACAATTACAAAACTATCGTATAAGGAAATGCAATACAAATAGGTCATTCTAGAAGACAAAATAAAGAAGACGATGGACACACAAACTTTTCAGCGTGAACAAAAAATCAAAGAAGTCTATAAAACATGATAAAGAAAGGACGTAAACGGATGGGAGAACTAAACAAAAAGAACAGGTAAATTTGAACAGAAAACAAGAATGAAATTATGGAGATAAATTGTGATGGTTACTTTTATGTGTCATCATGTCTAGAACACAATACCCAGATATTTGTTCTGAACCCAGTCTGGATGTCTCTATTCACGTATGTTTTAGATGAGAATAACATGTAAACTAGCAGTCTTTTTGTAAAGCACATTACCTTCCATAACATGGTGAGCCTCACTGAATCACTTGAAGGTATTAAAAGAAAAGACTGACCAATTTTCCCAACGCCATTTATGGAATTAACACTCTTTAGCCCATTGTATGTGCTCGCTCCTTCTGTCAAATATTTAACTAACTATAAAGGTGGGTTTATTTCTGGGCTCTTTATTCTGTTCCATTGATCTATGTGTCTGTCTGTTCTTATGGCAGTACCATGCTGTTTTGATTACTATGGCATTATATTATAGTATAGTATGAAATTAGGTAGCATAATTCTTCCAACTTTGTTCTTTTTTTTTCTCAAGATCACTGTTGCTATACTTGCAACAGCATGTAAGGACCTGGAGAACATTATGCTAAGTGAAATAAGCCAGCCAGAGAAAGACAAATACCATATGGTTTCACTCATATTGGAATTTAATAAGCAAACTGAATTAACAAGCAAAATAGAGACAGACTCATAGATAGCAGGTTAATAGCTATGGGAGTGGATTAGGAGCTGGAGGGATTGAGCAATAAGAAAAAAGAAAACTCATGGACATGTATAACAGTGTCATAATTGTGTGAGGGCGGGAGGTATAGGAGGATATATGATAATGGCAAAAACACAATAAAAATAAAATAAAACAAAACGGAAAAAAAAAAAAGACTGAGATCTTCTGAGGAAGCAGGAATTATGCCTATAAACTGCCTTCATATTTGAGGAGCAACATATATTCTTCCTTGAGTGCCCAGCCTGCTCATCTGCCTTGCAGATTTTGATTACACCAGTTCCCATAATCACATGCATCACTTTCTTATGATAATTAAATAATAATCCCTTCCTTCTCTTTCTCTCTCTCTCCTTCCTTTTCCCATCTCTTGCCTTCTTCCCTCCCCACCTCTCTCTCCTATTATTTTTTAAATCTGAAAAAAGCCCTAGATAATACATAAATTATATAGCTATAATAATTTAAAACAATGGAAATGATTGTACATGTTTGAACAATAGTCCCACAAATATTTGATCATATTCTAGTCCACAAAACCTGTGAACATGATTTTATTTGAAAAAAGAGAAATTGTCTTAGTTATAATTAAGCAAATGTACTTGATTCATTAATGGTGGCCATTTTAATCAGCCCGAGGTGGTATTTAATTATGGATTTAATTTGCACTCTGTGATGGCTAGTGATGTTGAGCATCCTTTCATATGCCTATGGGCCCACTGTATATCCTCCTCGGAGAAGTGTCTATACAGGCCCTTTGTCCATTTTTAATTGGAATGTTTTTCTTCCTGGTATTGAGTCATATGAATTCTTTATATATTTTGGAGGCCAAATCCTTTTCTGAGGTATCACTGGCAAAAAGGTTTTCTCATTCTGTTGGATTCTTTTCCATTATGATGATGGATTATTTAGCCATACAGAAACATTTTAATTTGATGTAGTCCCATTTGTATATACTTTCCTTCATTTCTCTTGCCCTAGGAGATATATAGGCAAAAGTATTGCTACATGGGATATCTGAAATATTGCTGCTTATGTTTTCCTCTAGGACTTTGATGGTGTCACAACCTATATATAAGTCTTTGATCCACTTTGAGTTTATCCTGGTGTGTAGTGTAAGTTGGTGGTCTAGTTTAATTTTCTGCATGTACCTGTCCAGATCCCCCAACACCATTTATTGGAAAGGTTATTTTCACTCCCCTTTATGCTCCTGCCCCCATTGTCAAATATTAATTGACTATAAATATATGTGCTTATTTACAGGCTATTTTGTTCCATTGATCTATGTGTCTGTTTTTGTGCCAAGATCAGACTGTTTTGATTACAATGGCCTTGTAATATAGTTTGATATCAGGTATTGTGATCCCTCCTACTTTCTTCTTCTTTCTCAAGACTGCTGAGGTTATTCAGAGTCATTGTTGTTTCCATATAAATTTTTAAAATATTTGTTCTAGATCTGCGAAATATGCCATTGGTATTTTAATGTGGATTGCATTGAATCTATAGATTGATTTGGGTAGCATGACCATTGTAATAATCTTAATTCTTCCAATCCATGAACACAATATATGCTTCCGTTAATTTGTATCTTCCTTAAATTCTTTCTTCAACGTTCTGTAGTTTTCCAAGTACAGGTCTTTTACTTCCTTGCATAAGCTTATTCCTAGGTACTTTATTTTCTTGCTGTTATAGGAAATGGGAAATTTTCCCCTTGTTTATGTTTCTGATAATTCATTCTTGGTGTACAAAAATGCCCTCAACTTCTGAATATTTACTTTGTGTCCAGCTATTCTGCAAAATTCATTTATTAGGTCAACTAGCTTTTTGGTGGAGCTTATAGGGTTTTCTATGTACACTACCATGTCATCTGCGAATAATGACAGTTGTAGTTTCTCCTTTCCAAATTGTGGATGCCTTTTATTTCTTTTTCTTGTTTGATCACTGTGATTAGAACTTGCAATGCTTTGTTGAATAAAAGTGGTGAAAGTGGACACCCTTGTCTTGTTCCTAATATTAAGGGGAAAGTTTTCAGTTTTTGCCCATTGAGTATAATGTTGGCTGTAGGATTCTCATGTATGGCCTTTATTTTGTTGAAGTATGCTCCCTCTATTCCTACCTTGTTGAGTGTTTTTATGATAAATAGGTGCTGTACTTTATTGAATGCTTTTTCAACATCTGTTAATATGATCAAGTGATTTTTGTAGTTTATTATGTTTATGGGGCGCATTACATCATTGATTTGTGAATATTATACCATCTTTACATCCCTAGGATGAATCCCACTTGATTGTGGTGTATGATCTTTTAAATGTATTACTGGATCTGGATTACCAACATTTTGTTAAGGATTTTATCATCTATGTTCATCAGTGATATTGGTCTGTAGTTTTCTTTCTTTGTTGTGCTTTGGCATGGTTTTGGAATTAGGATAACACTGGCTTCATAAAAAGAGTTTGGGATTCTTCCCTCTTCTTTAATGTTTTGGAATAGTTTGAGAAGTGTATGAATTAGTTATTTTTTAAATGTTTGGTAAAATTCATCTGTGAAGTCATCTGGTCCAGGAGTTTTGTGTGTCAGGAGTTTTTTGATTACTGCTTCAATTCCACTAGTTGTTATCATTCTATTTAGGCTTTCTGCTGCTTCTTGATTCAGTTTTGGAAGCTTATAAGATTCTAGAAATTTGTCCGTTTCACCAATGTTGTCCAATATCTTGGCATATAGTTTTTCATAATAATTTCATGAAATGCTTTGTATTTCTTGGTGTCAGTTGTAAATTTTCCTCTAACATTTCTAATTTTATTTATTTTGGTCCTCTATCTTTTTTCCTTAATGAGTCTGGTTAAAGGCTCTTGCCCTCTCACGCACATGCCCCACACTCTTGTCCATGTACACACTTACTCACATACACTCTCACTCCCTCTCCACTGGGTTTTCAAGTTCATCCCTCTGTGGTTTAGCTGCAAGACCTGTCTGGGTCTGGTAGCAAGTGGATGGAGCTTCCAGCTACAATGCAGCCATCTTGGATCTCCCCTAATACTTTCTTAACAGCAAAGAGAAATTTTATTTCTTAGGACCCATGTCAGGGCTTTAAGGAGGCATAAAGTTACAGACAGGCCATAAAGCATTCTTCCCTTTCCATCTTCATACCCATTTCAAAAGTTAATGTTCATGTAAGTAATTGTTATCAAAACAATTATAGTTCTTTGTAATTAAGCCAATATCAGTATTTGCTCATTTGTATTTGATAGTCCCATAGTGCATACAAATGACAAATCTTGAATGCATTAATTCCCAAATATTTAAAAATTGCTTTCACACATACAAAAAACCCCCACTACAACTATAAACAGAACACTATGAATGGCTAAGTACTTTCCTTCTGCAAGGGAATTTTTTAAATTTAATTTACAACAATGGGGAAAAAGGAGTAACAAAATCAAATGCAAAGCACAATATAAAAAGTATTGAGTATTTTATTGAATAAATAATCCGTGTTTCAAATTCCTGGAGATATGTGAATCCTCAAGACAAATAAATATCTAAAGATAATCAGATTTAGTGATCACTACTATTTCATATTCATATCTTCTGCTACTTGATAGAAGCCAAGTGGCCATAAAAACTAACATTCCAGTATTTTTATTTGCAGTAGGAGGAAAAGAGAAACAGACTGGATTTATGCAACTAGAATTATGAATGTGTCATTTATTTCATTAGATAAAATTTAAAGAGAATTTGGGCACAAGGAGACAGTGTATCAGGTTTAAGTTGAGATGCTTACAGATATTCAAAAACAGATTCTAGTAGGCACTTTGAGAAGTGAGTCGAATTCAAGGGAAGTTTAATAGAAATATAAAGTGGGAAAGAGTTAATTATAGGTGCTGTGTAAAGCCTTGAGATTGGATGAAAAAGGAGGAAGGACTTAGGACTATGCTTTAAAATACTTTAATGTATAGAGGTCACGGATATAACAAGAGTCTAGCAAAAGAAACTGGAAAGTACTAACCAGTGAAGTAGAAAAAAACAGAGTATTATGTCCTAGAAACTAGGAAAAAACATAAGATTTTAGGAAGGGAGGAGTGGTCAATTGTATCAAATACTGCTCACAGGTGAAATTATATGAGGAGTGAGAATTAACCATTAGCTGTAATAATTTCCAGGTCAATGGTATCCTTGACAGTCTCATTCAAGCAACTTCTTTGTACAAATGGTTTTCTGGAGTGGTTCCAGATTTAAAAAAAAGAAGAAGAAGAAGAAGAAGAGAAGCAAAATAATTATGGACTTCTCTTTCAAAGATATTGCTGCAAAGAAATGCAGAGATGTGCCTTAATTGCTAGAGGGGACTCTAATTGATATGGTTTTATTTATTTTTAAGGTAGATAAATTATAGCTTAATGATGTTATAGATATTAGAGCAAAATACTGAAACAATGTCCATGCAGTTATCATCACAATTCCTATAAGATGATTAACTAATCTTAACAATTTTGTTATAATATTCTTTTTTAACAGTACAGCTTTGGAAAATTTTCAAAATGGGTAAAGGATAAAAAATAACCTTATAAGAAATGAAAACTTTCAAGAAATGGTGCAATATTGACAATGATGGAGTTGAGAGAATAGAAACAACATACCAGTGGGTTAAAAAATCTGAATAGATATATCTCTGTGCATATGTGGATAACAATGTGCATATGCATGCATGTGTATGCCTTTGTGTGTGAAAGACTGAAGGATATCGCAGAGGTGCCAGTGGTAAAGTCTGCATAATTGGATATCCAGTTAAATATAAACAAAACTAAATCATTGCCTTGTATAACAGATTTTAAAAACTCCAGTAAGATTAAAATTATCTTCAGATATTTAAATATTTGCAAAATGGTGGGTGAACAATTTCATCAAGTTATTTTAAATGACTAATTCCTTGATGATTAGAGGGATTCTGCACCTTTGATAGAATTTTTAAGTTTCTTGCAGATTGTGTTGTCAGTTATATGGATTGTAAATACTTTTAAAAGGTATATTGATTAATTTGAGAGAGAGAGAGAGAGAGAGAGAGACAGACAGACAGACAGACAGACAGAAAGAGAAAGAGAATTTGTTGTTCCACTTAGTTATACACTCATTAGTTGATTCTTCTACGTGCCTTGACTAAGGATCAAACCCTGCAATGTTGGCATATGTGGACAATCCTAATCAACTGAGCTACCTGACCAAGGCATAAATGCCTCTTGTTAAAAGACATTGTGTGGCTTATCTGTTCACTTTATTTAAACTCTTACAGAATTTGTGTGTTTTATTTTGGCCAAATTGATTAATTTTACTTTGTGCTTTATGTGGTTTTATTTTGTGTGTGTGTGTGTGTGTGTGTGTGTGTGTGTCTTGTTTAAGAAATTACATGCTGTCATGACTTTCTGAAGATCTTCCAATCTACAGTTTTATATAAATTGTTTGACATTATGCTTTTCTCAATTAATTTTTAATCTATCTCAGAATCAGATTTCCTTATTCTCACAACCATAAAGTAAATAGCTGGCTTTCATCTAGATAGTATTTTTTCCTCTACATTACAATACATCCCATTTCTGCATCAATTATACTATTTAATTTTTCTAAGTTTTATTCATAGAATGAAGACAAATATTTATATAAAATATATTTTAAAAGCTGTTCTTTTTTCTATTACTAATAATGAGAATTAAGTAAATGATATCATTTTCTTCATAAAAGTATGAAGAGAATCTATACGTTAAAAAATCCACACATTTAGGTAAATTTATATGGTAGTAGTGTTTTTGTGTGTCATAAAATATGAAAACTCAGTGAAATGCATAAACAGATCTTTCCAATTGCAAAATTTTTGTTTGTTTGCTTGTTTGTATGTTGCAACATTTGGGTAAGTAAAGAAAATGTTTCCTTACAAATGAGCCTATATTTCTATTCACCAGAGGTTTAGGCAAGGCCAAGTGCCCATTTTACATTTTAAAAAATTGACCTCATTATTCTTATTGTGAGATAACTCAACACATGTAACTCTTTAGTGTGACTTTTCATTATTTAATATAAGCAATTCTTGTCGGCAGCCGTCCGTCTCAAGAGACGATGATGTAGCTTCTTAAGAGTCTATCTGCACCGCCGAGAATGGTTGTGCAGTCCGACTCGGGAGTGACACGGTATCTGTCTCCTCCCGTGTTGAATCGACATCTTGCGATGACGCTGGAGTGTCCTCTCCAGTGAAGCTGAAGCTACAGAGCCTGGGCAGGGTGATATGGAGGGTCTGCTGTTGCCCATGCAGCAGACCCCCCCTCTCTTCGCAGCTGAAGGGTCCAAGGGAAAGACGGAGTCAATACAGCTTGGCTTCAGGTGCGCCGCAGGAGTTGCCGGTGTTGACTACAACGTCAAACCGCCTTAGGGACTCCGGCTCCGGATTTTCTGTCGGGGTTTACTCCCTTAGCCTTTCCCCTGAAGAGGTATGCCGCAAGGCAGCGGAGGTTTTTTGGAGTCAGAGTTTTCCTTCTCTGATAAGCAATTCTAGGGCGTGAATAAGTGGTGCTTCTAATAAGTGTATTTTAAACAATAGCAAAGTTAAATTTTAGATATTTAAGATATTTTAGATACCATGAGTGGGACAATGTCATTTTGTATACTAAGTTCAGAGAATAAATTATCTTAAAAGGTGTCACAGATAACTTTATTAGTAGAATTAGAATCCTGATTTTATCTCTCTAAAGGGATGCTTTAATTACATCCTTTAAACTTTGAGCTGATCACTTCATTTTAAACAATTTCAAATATATAGAATAATTTGTTACATTGTTGAAGTTTTAAAATACATTTTAATTAAAAAAAAGAAAGAAAGCAAAAGGACACAATGAATATTTCTGAAGGCAACAGTCCATTTTTAGAATTTGGAAAATAGTTCGAGATTGGCACAATAACATCACATGCATACATATAGTACAGATTTTAAGCCAAGCATCTAACACTTACAAACATCTAATAGAAGTCATCTCTCTTTTTCTCTCTCTGAGTGAGGGTTATCTCTCATATATTAAAGTTCTAAATATATTTTCAGAAATTAAAATAATTTTTGTTGTACCATCTCAAATTGCAACTCACTTAATTAATTACCAGCACTATTTTGTATTTAGAGAATTGTATTAGTACAACTTCTGCATTGCAATGTTAGTTTTAAATTTTTTATGTAGTGTCTTTTCAAGTTAAATGTAGTATAATGCCAGTTTAGTAATCAACATTGTAAATATGGGCTATAAAGATAACATAAGTGCACATCTGGCCCTTCAACGAGTTTTCAGTAGGGAGACTAATCAAAAGCAATGAATCAATTTCAATATCTGCAAAGCAGGACTTTTTTCCCTAATAAGTGGGAAATTTGCATTGTAAAATGTAAGTATTTTTGGCATTAGGGTTCCTGGTTTCCCAAGACACAAATCAAGAGGAAACCCCAAGGGAATTTGCAGACAGAGTTCATTAAGCTTATGCACAAGTGAGGCAACAGAGAGGAAAAGAATTTCCTCTGACCTGGGGGTGGACTAGGGGTATGGAGGGGGTTCTCATTGGCTGCTTTGATAAGCTGGGGACAAAGTGGGCTTGTGCAAGGCTTTTTGAAAAAACAGTGAGCTTATGAAAAAAGCAGGCTTGTGGAATTTTCCACTTCAGGGTTGCGTTGCCTGGTAACTATGTTTCGCCTGCACTTAATGGCGGCAAGGCAGGGATCACTCATTAGCACCATCCTAGGAAGGTCAGGTAGGGGCAGACCTTGACCACCTGTGCTGTGCGTGTGGGTCAGTAGTCTAAGAAGGCAGAGGGAAAATCTGCTACCTGTATTTTGTTTGCTTGTTTTTGAGTAGTGTGGAGGGGTGGTGATATTTTTTGTGGTCAACTTAATTCCGTGTTCCTTCTGACCACCTGATCTAAACTTCCTGGCCACTTGGTATTTTTAATTCCCAAGCCCAATTCCCTATGCTGTTTCATAACAGTAGACATCAACTGTTATGATCCAATACTGAGCACAATAACATCTCTCCATGCCACCATCCCAAATTCTAATATGTTAGTTTTTTCTTACAATTGATTTAGTCTGAGAATCAGTGACTTTGTCACTAAATTTAATGTCTTCAAACTGACTTTTTTTTTGCATCTTCAGTTTGTTAAATAATTGTGTCCATTTTGTTGAATATATACAAAATATATATTCAATATATGCATATTGAATATGTATATATACATATAGAATATATATATTCCACACACACATATATATATATCCATGCACATGTCTAAAGCATGTGTCCTTCTTACCTATGTTGACATTGTCATTTTTAACTGCCTGTGTGTTCAACTCCAGTGAAAGACATGGATGTCAAGTAGGACTTCATGCTTTTCTTTGCCGTTGTTGTTTTTATTTGTGACCATGCAGTAGTTTGCAGGACCTCGTGCTGTGACTGCCTATTAAGCGTCAGGTCAGCTCAAAGCCGAGGCTGAACAAACTCCCTCCTCTGTTTGCTGCTCAGCAATCTGACCCATGTAATGTTCTTGCTTGTTACAGCTTTGTTGGTGG
This sequence comes from Furipterus horrens, assembly GCF_987537825.1. Lineage (NCBI taxonomy): Eukaryota > Metazoa > Chordata > Mammalia > Chiroptera > Furipteridae > Furipterus > Furipterus horrens. The sequence goes on from NW_028327182.1 coordinate 13,767,299, forward strand.
TTCACACTCTGCTTGGAGTAAGCTTTAAAATCTTTTTTTTTTTCTTTTTTTCTGCTTGCTGATTTATGTACTCACTTGGTTCAAAGAGGTGACTGGTGGCTATGGTGTAGGCAGTACATTGTTGTCCAAAGGATCAGAGTTGACAATCCCTTGAGTGAATTATCTGGACTGGACCATAGTGCCTTAGGATATACTAGCCATGCATTTTGATTCATAAATATGCATATGTGTATGTATCTGTAATCTGTTGTAATGCATTTCTCTTATTCTCCTCCTACATTGTTCACTTGTTCTGTAAATGAGGTCAGGAATATGCATTTTTATTTCATTTATCAGAATTGAAATGAATCCCGGTAGCTGGAGTGTTCGGCACCGCTGGGGACAGTGGCATCAGCAAGTTTGCTTTGTGCGGTGGGCAATTACATAACTTCACTGTACCTGGTTCTCAATCTGTCACATGGATGAAATAACAATGTGGATATTAAATAATAATATATTTAAAATGGTAAATAATTCTCTTCAACTTATTTCATCTATTCATTTGAATTTATTTTATTCATTTGAAAGTTTTCATTATCTAATTATAGCTATATAGTTATATATTGAAATATATTCATACTAAAGTGAAGATTGGAATTTATAAAGCTCACAAAATAATTAATGGGAGGTGATTATTTGCGTACTACGTGCTTGCTATATTATTATTTAGATATTATGTTTCATTAATGCATTTAGGACATTAGTTGGTTTACAAGCTTAAATTTGTATGAATTGTGAAAGCATTAAAATAAACAAAAGCCCTGGCTGGTTTGGCTCAGTGGATTGAGCGTCGGCCTGCGAGCTAAGTGTCGCTGGTTCGATCTTCCAGTCAGGGCACATCAGAGAAGGAAAACTCTGACTCCAAAAAACCTCCGCTGCCTTGCGGCATACCTCTTCAGGGGAAAGGCTAAGGGAGTAAACCCCGACAGAAAATCCGGAGCCGGAGTCCCTAAGGCGGTTTGACGTTGTAGTCAACACCGGCAACTCCTGCGGCGCACCTGAAGCCAAGCTGTATTGACTCCGTCTTTCCCTTGGATCCTTCAGCTGCGAAGAGAGGGGGGATCTGCTGCATGGGCAACAGCAGACCCTCCATATCACCCTGCCCAGGCTCTGTAGCTTCAGCTTCACTGGAGAGGACACTCCAGCGTCATCGCAAGATGTCGATTCAACACGGGAGGAGACAGATACCGTGTGACTCCCGAGTCGGACTGCACAGCCATTCTCGGCGGTGCAGATAGACTCTTAAGAAGCTACACCATCGTCTCTCGAGACGGACGGCTGCCGACGAAAATAGACAAAAACATTATTACGTTTTTTAGAAATAATATAGATATTAATTTAGGCAATTTTGGCACTGTTTATTAATACATCAGCAAATACAGAAGTTTTATTAATTAATCTTTAAGGATACATGGTATATAATTCCCTAGAACCATTGGACAAAAATAAAAAATAAAATATTTCTGACATATGGACCGTGTCATATATATATAATGGCAAAATTATTTAATTCCTTAAATAATTGTAAATCTGTGCTATATTTGATTGTCACAGCCAAAGTAACACCAACATTTACATGAAGATATGAACTTGAGGGATCATATTGAGTTTATAAATGTATTAAAATTGTGGTTTTTTAAAAATTAGTTTATTTTTATTGAATTTATTGTAGTAACACTAATTCACAAAATCATACAGGTTTCAAGAGTACAATTCAATAAAACATCATCTACACACTGCATCGTATGCCCATTGCCCCAAGCAAAGTTTCCTTTCATCCTCATTTCCCCCTTCTTTGCTCACCTCCTCCTACCCCCCAACCCCTCCCTTCTGGCTGTTTTCTGTGTCTACGTGTTACATATATATATGCTTGTTTGTTTTTTCTTAACCCCTAATCCTCTCTCCTTCTTTCATTCAGTACACTAACCCTATCCCCGCTGGCAGCTGGCAGTCTGTTTCATGTATCCACATCTTTGGGATTGTTGGTATATATTTTCTCTTCTCATAATAAAGATTCCAAACTTACAAAGACCTTTGCAATTTCTGTATTGTCACACGTGAAATGTGAGGAAACTAGGACAATTCAAATTCACCAAATAGGATCAAAACAAAAATTGTGTTATCCCCGATGCTAAGTACTGTGTACAAAAATATATAGCTGATGCAGTCTACACTTTCTGGGGCACCCTTTCTAGTTCAGGTACTCATAGCATATAGGAAAATGAGAACAGCAACATGTAATGAATATTAAATGAATGCTACTTACTTCTGAATTTCCAGTTACACCATTTTTAAGTCACTAATCTCCTGAGTTATTTCAATTAAACAGACTGATAGTACCAAAAATTTTGAACATTTCAGCCAGCTTTGTTTGCACATTTTGCTCTATTTCAAGAGGGATTACCGTCAAGATGACTGGCCATTGATAGTCTGTGTCCATGAATGGGACTTTCAATACTAATATGCACTATGGCTGAATTAGGCAGCTGCTCGATGAGCAGGAATGTAATAGTATGTCCAATGAGCCACAAGGCCTATATGCTCCTAGGAAACAAGTTTATATGCCAAAATCTAACAGTGTTCTCAGAACTGATAGAAGAGAACAGCCAGGCCGACATTTTTATAATTCACTTCTTTCTTGGCTGCTGTAACCTTATATTGCACTTGTCAACATTTCCTGAATACATAGTTTTAGAATCAGTCTCTAGTCTTTCTTCTCTAGCATAGAAATGTTGAACATTGTTGTTTGAGAAAAGTAGAGGAATAGAACTGTAACAGGCCTTACAGAACAGCTTATGTGGCTGTGGAGATGTACAAATGAAAATCTGAAACAGAAAACCTTAAAGTAAATTTTGGAAGTCTTGCTCTTGATTAGACAGAGGGGGAGTAAAACCAAATTGATTTTCACTTTCATTCACTACCAGCAGATGACAGAGTGCCCATTCCTTCTCTGCTCTTTGTTTACTTGTGCTAAGACTTAGAAAATATATTCTGAAATGATTATATAGTTGAATTTGCAAGAAATAACAGGGATGGATTGTTTTAAAGTCTTTCCTACCCAAAGTTTCTGTGAATTCCCATGATGTTAGTTGTTTTGTTTCAGCGGATTTTGTAAGGCATATCAATTTGTGTGATGTATTTTATGTATTTGTACATTTTCCTCTGGCTTATGAATAGCTTTGATAAAATTTTCAAAAGGAAAATGGCCTGAGTTTACGATTCATAACCATTTCAGTGGAACAAAGCACTCAGACACATAAAAAAAAATAATATGTACTCATAGGTCGGCAGAATGATTAATATAAAAAATCATCTAAATTACCTAACTCTTAATAAACATGCATGGTAAGATCATATACTTCCATTAAAGTGAAGATATATTTCAGTTACTTACTCAATTTTTATGATTACAAACTCCTTATTTTAAAAAATAGTTTCATTAATCAGAGGTCACAGTACAAAACACTTAGCTTATAATGCAAGCTCCCACCTGAATTGGCCCTTACCAACCGTTCTTTCTTTTCTCTGAGTCTGCTGTAACAAATTAGCATGAACATTATTGCTAAAATAACAGATATTTATCATCTTACAACTTTGGAAGCCAGAAATTCAAAATCAATTCCCCTTGTCTGAAATCAAGGTGAGAGACAGCAGAGCTGTGCTTTCTGGAAGCTCTAGAGAACCTGTTTCTTGCCTCATCCACTCCTGGTAGCTGCAGCCATTCCTTGGGGCTTTTGACTTTATTCTTTTATATCCCCCAGTCTAATTCAGGTCAAATCAAACAAACAAAAACAAAAACAAAATAAGAACAATAACAAAAGATTCCTTGCTCAGATTACGTTAGATTTAAATTATGACCCTTGTTTCCTGCACACGACCCTTGTTTCCTGCACACGACCCTTGTTTCCTGCACACGTTCTTATCGTAACCCTGTATTTCAGGTATGTATTTTTTTTTCTGTATTTGGTAATTATCTTATTGTCTGACATACAATAGGAGATCGATGTTTATTGATTGCATTATTGTGTGAATAGTGTTGACTTCATTAGTGGGGATGGTAATTTACTTTAAAATAGTATTCTGTCACTAGGGAAATAAGCTGAATTACAATAAGAAAACTGGAATCACTAAGTTATTTATAAAATAAAAATTGGATTTTTCTGTTATTACAATGGGCATTATAGCAAACATTTCCAAAATTAAAATACAGCATATAAAAAAATAGAAAGATATTTTTTTGTTTTTGAATCATAACAGTTTTCTAGCTCATAAAAAGTCATTAACTCCTTCATATAATGCTGACTACTTTAAATGAAGTGTGTATTATATCCTAAAGAGGAATATACTTTTCATACATGTTCCAAAGAGGAGTTCCCAAACATTTCTTAACATATGAAAAGTAACCACTCAGAATGCCATTCTACAGCACTTCATTTTAAACAGTACATATGAGCCATATGTTTACTCAGTTCAGTTTACTATGAAGAAAAGGTGCTCAGAGCTAAATAGTAACCTGGAAAGGGAGAATGAAGAACAAAGTGAGATGTAGTTTTGTTTTGTTTTGTTTTCTCAAGGAAATCTAAACACAAGAGGGAAGATAAACAAGTTAATACAATAAAAAGACTTAGGTAAATGATGGAGAAGTTAGTATATAAAGCAAATAGATTAGAAAGCAAAAGGTGTATGTGTGTGTGTGTGTGTGAGAGAGTGTGTGTGTGCAATTGCACATATACAGACACACATGTAGCTGGCAAATAATAAAGGGTGGTGGGAAACTGGAGTATAGCTTTTGTACTTTACCCGAAAGAAAGACTAGAAATTCCACAGGCCATCAAAGTGGGGCAAGGATAACAAAGATAGTAAGACACTAAAGTGTCAGATCAGTCCAGAGATACGAAGTAGTCTAGATTATCCAAAGCAAAAATTCTTAAATTTGACTGATGCACGTCACTGGCAAACAGAGAAAGCAATCTTGCCTAGCTCTGAGTTATTCCAAATTGTAGTTTTACCTAATATCTATAAACATAGAACATAACTTTAAAATGCCTTAATTATTAGTTTATTATGAAACTATAAGTCGTCCTCGGCAGCCATCCGTCTCGAGAGACGATGGTGTAGCTTCTTAAGAGTCTATCTGCACCGCCGAGAATGGCTGTGCAGTCCGACTTGGGAGTGACACGGTATCTGTCTCCTCCCGTGTTGAATCGACATCTTGCGATGACGCTGGAGTGTCCTCTCCAGTGAAGCTGAAGCTACAGAGCCTGGGCAGGGTGATATGGAGGGTCTGCTGTTGCCCATGCAGCAGACCCCCCCTCTCTTCGCAGCTGAAGGATCCAAGGGAAAGACGGAGTCAATACAGCTTGGCTTCAGGTGCGTCGCAGGAGTTGCCGGTGTTGACTACAACGTCAAACCGCCTTAGGGACTCCGGCTCCGGATTTTCTGTCGGGGTTTACTCCCTTAGCCTTTCCCCTGAAGTGGTATGCCGCAAGGCAGCGGAGGTTTTTTGGAGTCAGAGTTTTCCTTCTCTGATGTGCCCTGACTGGAAGATCGAACCAGCGACACTTAGCTCGCAGGCCGACGCTCAATCCACTGAGCCAAACCAGCCAGGGTCCACTATAAGTAGTGCTTAATGAAAACTATAAAATTAATAGGAATAAAATTAACATTAAAGATATTGTCATGCTGACATCTGGTTCTGTATTAGATTTAAGTTTTTAACTTTATTTTCACTAATGAAAAAATATCTGTTCTCAAAAAACTAGAAATGCACAGGATAATATCAAGATTTATTTTTTGGCTGGATCAGAATAAGTAGCCCTTTAACTTAATCATATTTATGCTCCATGAATGTTACTTAAATGCCAATTTTAAGCGGATGATATTTGAGGATGATGTTTCAGCTGTGACAATATTTTACTTGACCCAAATGATGAGTCAATGCCATTTTACCTTAGGTTCATAATAGCAACTGAACAAATCTGATCACTTTGACAATAACCAATTTCTATCCTTAAAGTTTAAACCAAAGGTGAAGGAGACAGAGGAGTCAGTAAGAGCTAAAAATACTCGCTTTATTTCCAGTAACAAAACATTGGGAAACAAGGTTTGAATCTGAGGCCTAATTTACTGCCTTACTAATAATACATTCCCATAAGTATAGACACTGTGAGCTGTGCATCAAGACTGTAGGGCTGACAATTATATTCAGCCAGATTAAAATTCATGTTGGTCGGCAGTATAACCCAATCAGAACAGAGAGTGAGAAAAAACGCACTCAAAGCAGTAATTTATGAGTCAGTAGAACACATCCTGTTAATAGAATAGAAGGCAAGAACACATACAACCATTTCGATAGACATAGGAAAAGTATTTGGCAAAGTCCAATGACTTTTTATCATAAAAACCCTCTGACCACTGTGGAGGATCTGCTGTGCAGGGGCCCACGCCACAGAATAGGACTTACTTCAGTTGGACTCTGGTATCTGCTGAGACCACGCCTTGAGTGTGTCACTTGTGGAGGTGGTTGGGTCGTGGTGCTTTGATGTGGTCTGAAGCTGTTCACTGGGTGTGCTGGCTTTGGGGCTTCTTAGGTTGTGCTGGCCAAGGCCAGCCATTACCTGTATTCTGCCCATCTTGAACTACAAAGCAGTCTGCAGATGGATGCTACTGATGCTGAGCTTAACTTACCCAGGTGATGCCAAGCTGTGAACCAAGGCCAGCTGCTGCTAGTGTGGGGGCCTTGGGAACTTAGCAAGGAGGGTGGGTCATGATGAGGCCAAACGCTGCTTGTTTAAAAGACTTTAAGAAAATCTAAAGTATGAGCTAAGAAGGCCATTTATATGAAAAATCCACTGGAAACAGCATGGGTAGCCCTGAAATTTGAGTGGGACAAGGCCTCAGAGACTCACCCATGTGGGGCATGGTGCCTGCCTGACAGCTCTGTGGGAAAGCGTTCAGCAAAGGAGCAATAGCTTCTGCCAGCACTTCTGCCTGGGAGAAAGCTGTGCCCCCAGAACTTACCCTGGTGCTGAACAATTCAGTCCCTCCTCATATCTCTGTAGTGACTTTCAAATTCCTTCCCCAGTGCTAGAGTTCAGAGGGAGTGAGTCCAAGTAAGTCTGTGTTTGAGCCTTTCAGAGGAACTGCCCTGGGACTCCAGGAGCCCTCCATCTCCCTCAACCTCAATCCCTGCTGGTTTTAGAGCTGGAAATTATGGGGACTTCTCTTTCTGGCATCAGAACTCTGGGCTGCGGGGCCAGGTGTGGGTCTGGGACCCCTCTTTCCTGCAGTCAGATATCCCTTTCAATTTTTATCTAGCACACATGAATACAGTATTCCCTCACTTATCGCGAGTATTACGTTCTAGACACACACACCCACGACGTGGGAAACTTACATTTATTCTACACTCTTAAACCTACATAACTTTAACAACATATGTATACAGTACTGCAAAAAATCTGTGCTAAATAATTAAATATAATATTTTTAGAATCCCACAATACATATGAGGCCATGGTAATTGAACTGCGATATAGAGAAGGACTACTGTATACGACCAGCTCATTCCATATTTCTGTCCCTTCTACCAGTCTCAATGTGGCTTCTTCTTTAATTCCTTAGTTATAGGACTTCCATTCAGCCAGATTTCAGGTGGTTCTGAGTGAAGGTTGTTTTGTAGTTTAGCTGTAATGTTGATGTGGCACTGCATTTACCTGTGCCACCATTCTGCCCCTCTGCTATTACTTTAAAATAAAAGTACTAATTAAATTAAATTCTCAAGTGAAAAAGAAAAATCATAAAGGAGAATAATATTTTAAAGTCATATACATTTGGGGGAAAAGATCGGCCTGAGTAGATTCTCCATAGCAGAAAGAGAACTGAGGTTTGGGAACTAGTAAGAAACTGAGAAAACGTAGCAACGGATTGGAAAATATGTCTACATACATTGAGAAAAGCTTCATATACAAAAGTCTCTTGCCTTAATATGTCCACTTCTGAGGCATACTGCTAGATCTAAAGATTTTACTTAACATTAGTAAAGGTTATATCAGAAAATATATAATAATTAAATTCATATTTTTGAAGAGCATCATGTTCTTTGAGAAAAATATGTTCCCACATACATAAAATATGACTACTCTAATAAAATGAGGGGATGAATCAGTTTTAAATAAGAGAATGTAAACAAAATGTTTTTTCAATAACAAATGCAGTTTAATTTTATCTTGACCTACTTGGTAAATAAGCTTAACCAAGTAGAACTCCTACTAGAGTTAATAGAGACAAAGGAATACTTGTAGTTAATATGTATTTGTTCATATGCATAAAGACCTCAAAAAGAGTTCTTTCTTTCAAATTAAATCCTATAAGAAATGTTGTTTATACCATTAATGTGCTTGGAAAGCATTTATGTAGTGAAACATAAGTTTCATTATATTATAAATTATTCATTTGTGGCTCTAAGTATATATATTTTTTCTTTACTATAGAAGATTGAGACTGACATATTAAGAGCATATTAAATAAGGTTTTGCAAGGAAATGTTAATGCTGTAAGTTCAGGAATGTAGTCAGAATGATACATTTTGCTACAGAAATGTGAAAAGAAAAGAATAAAATCTAGTAGAGCTAATTATTATTCTTGTTAAGACAGTATATTTCTTAATTTAAGTTTTACTGATTTTATTAAATGCAAATTTTCTCTTGTAACAACTGAAATGAATTAAGGGCTTTTTTTTTTTTTTGGTTCTCTTATACTGTGAACTCACATAGGATCTCTGCAAAAAAATCTTCTGCCTGCTCATTGCTTCGAGTTTCATTAGGAAAATAAACATCTCATATTTCAATATTTTCTATCAAGTGCACTGAGCTCTTCTTTTAACAACTCATTTAAGCCTGATGAGCCCTTGAATAATATATTTCAGTGTGAGATATACAAAATTTCTAATATGCTTATACCCTACTGTAACTGAAGTTGATATATTTTCTCCATATCTTGAAAAGATGAAAATCTGTTTTCTCTTTCGAGTTTAAATACAACAGAGTTGCATGAGAGAGAATAAACTCCAAGTCACAAACTCACATTTGGCTATGCTTAGGCAGCACAACTTTTTCTTATTTTCTCCTTTGTTAGCCTGTGTTCATCTCTCTTTAAAATTCTCCAGGTTATGGATCATCTATCTCATCTTTGGGGAGACTATTCCACCATCTAATACAGTTCACTAGCTATGTCAAAGTCCAGCTTTACAGGGTGGGAATCAAAGCAGAGTAAAATTTCCTTCTAACAGAGGGACCATTTGACTCATTTTATTATTTTTATTGCTGAACATCACAGTGAACTAGCCAGTTGACTGTGTGTTCAAAGACATGGGTCTGCCCTAAGGACTCACATCTCAGCAAATGATCCCTTTCCTCTGCCTGCCTGCCCAGCAAAGGACAGAGAATGCAATCATCTTGATCAATGAACCTCAGTAAAAGCAGAGCAGGCAGGACACTAATCAAATAAATGGATCTGTTGAGGCTAATCCTTCAACCCTAAACTTTGTTTCTTGAGGGTCCACAGGAGATAAGCAGAGAAAAGAATGCTAGACCATATGCTGTACTTACAGGCCTCAAATAGGTCCTCTGCAATTACATTTCCATTTAGTCACCTTGCAGATACAGTGTAGTGTCTGAGGCCTGGAAATGCAGATTCTGCTTCAGATGCCCTACTATGTTTGACTTCATTATCATCTGCAGCCTTTAGGTTATAAGATATCACACCTGCAATTACAAGCATCATTATTCAAGGAGAAACAGGTAGAAGAGCGATTTGAATATAGTAAAAGACCCATTTGAAAATAGTTCTTATAATATTTTACATAGATTATTAGAATTTAAAACACTGAGCAAAAATAGAGATAAAAATTTGAAACTTGATACAAAAGGCTATGCCAGTTTGAGAAAATTGTTTCGCCTACCAGCACTACAAATGGATCTGTAAAGCAATAAAACTTCAATAGAGTGTAGTGAAGTGTATTAGAAATGATGTACTTCAAAATGCCAATCATAGGTACAATTAACATATGTTGTATTAAAATTTGCTCTTTATTTGTAAAACAATTGCTAACATGCCAATCTTGATTGAACAATGTTATGGACTCCTATCTAGAGTTTTGGACTGAAAAATAGAAAGTGTAACATATTTTGTAAATGCGATATATGCATTGATGAAGTAATTTTTATAAATATCAGGAGCAAACAAATTATTTACAGGAAAGGGCAAATATCATACCAGATAGTATAAATACTTATTTTTTGCATTAAATTTAAAATATGAATATAAAAACATTTATTTGAAATTGCTTTACCCCACTAGTCTAAATGTTCTTTACACATTATTCTTTTCACTGGTACCAGGTTCTTGGCTTTATATTAGAAGTTCCTTAAAAATATTTTGTAAAATCACTAGCATATTAAATATTTAATACATTATGTATATATATAAATGTAAAGAATATTTGTTTTTTTAAGGTTCAAGTTTACACTGAGGAAGAAAGCTGATGAATGAACCTCAATGACGATACAAAATTAGGAGTATTTGAGGAGAAAGATTGTGTCGGGGGAAGGGAAAGTTTGAGAAGTTGAGCCATATTAAGACCTCCTATAACAAGAATATGTGGCTGAAGCACCATGCAATTATGTGTAAGACACGCACACACACACCTTACATTAGATTCAGGATCAGGTGCGTATGTAGAGAGTAAATATGAGTGTTGACCAGATAGTTCTGACAGCCAAGGTCAAAGGAGTATACAAAAGGCCAGCAGCGTAAGGAACTATCTGTCTCCAGTCTCTCTCCTCTTGCGGCACTAATGCACTGAAACAGTCATGCCTCTAGAAGAAAAGAAGAATGTGTCTTAGAGTGTCCACCATCAACTCCAAATACTGGCCATGTATGAGGAGACTGAGATACTCATATCAGGTGTACAATTTTAGAATGCAGTCAAAAAACTTAGCATTCAACATAATTGATATCTTTATGTATTTTTAAAACATGCATTCATACAAAAATAATCCATGCTGAAGAATAGATAATATTTTTAAATAAAGGCAAATTCAGGGAAGTCCCAACTTCAAATCTATGATGCTGGGATGGGAGTGTGATTGCATCTAGACTATCCAAGGGTATTGGAGCACTCATAACTACCATGAGTGTAATGAAAAAATATTTAACACTAACATCGACATATTAAAGAAACGCTGTCAGATGAAAATGCTTTATTATAGACATGGTTTACTTTAAATTCATACAATTCAATAATCTACAGGGCATCTGTGCAAAGGGAAAGTTAAGTAGGACTGGTCCTCTGTCCTATTGTAGCAGCTTCACCTTTGTAGTGGATCCATAAGATTTCCTTCAATCTTACAGATGAGATTTACTTCCCACTCCATTCTATAATGTTATTTGTCATCTTAATGACAAATAGTGTGATGGTGTTTGAGAGGCTATCCAAAACATTTTTAAAGGAAGTAACCCCTGCCCTGGCTGGGTAGATCAATCCAGTACACCAAAGTATTGCAAGCTTGACCCCCAATCAGGGCACATACCTAAGTTGTGGGTTCAATCCCTATTCGAGGGCATACAAGAGACAACTGACTGATTTTTTTCCTCTCACATCAATGTCTCATTTTTTCCTTTCTCCCATCCTTTCTCTCTAAAATAAATTAGAAAAAAATAAAACCAAACATATCCTTCGGTGAGAGGAAAGGAAAGGAAGGAATGGAAGAAGGAAAGAAAGGAAAGGAAAAGGAAGGAAAGGGAAGAGAAGGGAAAAGAAGGGAAGGAAAGAGAAGGGAAGGAAATGAAAAGAATAGAAAGAAGAAAAGAAAAGGAAAGGAAAAAGAAAAAGAAAAAGAAAAGAGGGAAAGAAAAAGAAAGAAATGAGGCCCTTTTTGGCTAATCTAATGCTCAGACATAATTATATTGTTTATCTTTGAAAACAGCTTTGGAAATAGCTAATTCAACTGCTTTTTCCTACATACTTTATCCCAACTGATATCTGCTAAGATTTATTGGTTTAATTAATTATATCTTAAACATCATGAAAGTCTTCGTAGTCACAGAAAGCTTGATTTTCTTAGGAACTTTGGTAACCACAAGAAAGTAATTATTATTAGATGTGCATGTGCGTGTGTGTACACACATATATAATTAATATATACCATGTAGCTGTTTAATTATGTATGTGGTTTTTAACATTATAAAACCTGGTTTGTACTGAAAGCTGAGGTTCCCTTCCTCATTCTAATCTGCATCTTGCAGCACACTTGAAATGTGCCAGGAGGTTACACAAAAGACAGGAGAAGCTAAGCTATCTGATGAACTTCCAACACATGACTCAATGCAGGCTGATGTAAATAAGCCAGCCTTCAATTACTCACAGTGTCTGAGAGTATTCTAACACCTAACATACTACTTCCAGGCCTGACACACTGTAAAGACAACCCTGGAGGGCAATTCCTTTTCTCTACTTCAATTCTTCTGAAGCTCTGACAAAAAAGTAGGTGATAGATGCAAAGACCTTTCAAGGTAATGGGCTTCCTGCTCTGATTTCTGTCATAACAAATTATGTGTATGTGACTGTAAATTAACTTAGATGAGTAGATACTTAATAATTTGGGAATTAAAATAAGGGAAATATCTTCCTTTCCTTGGGAAAAAAAATATTTTTGTCCTCAATGCCACAAGTTGTGTATGCTGATCCTTCGATCCTACAAAGATGAGCTATAAATCCCTGCATATGTTCCAATTAAATAAGCAAAAGCATAATTGTAAACCATCCCTTTCTCTGAAAGGAAGTTTTCTATTCAATTACCATTCCTATTTCACTGTCAAGATCCAGAATATAGGTAGGCTGTTGAAGTGTCAATGTTGTCACACTATTATACTCAAGATTTAACATGACCTATATTTATGAAAAAGCATAATAGGGAAATAAGAATTAATTGTATTCTTTTGTTTTGAGGAAGAAAGTTACAGCTGTGTTCATTTTTAATAGTAACCTTCTACAAATACATTTTCTTGAAGGCCTATAAAATTTAATGATAGTGAATTGTCGTAAATATCTCACCAATAGCATTATGTATTTAACTATGTTTTATATTTATTTTATTTAGGAAATAAACTTTGTGATCTTCACTTTTCCTAAGGCTCTTTATGAACCAAGTGTGAATAACTGAAAAAAGCAAAAAATATTACAAAAGCTAATCCTTTTTATCATTACTACAAAAATATACCTCTAAAATAATCATAAACTTTTTTGTGAATTACTAACTAAAATTAATAAATATAAAAATAAAAGCAAAATATTTTTAATTAATATATAGATAATGTTAAGCAACATTCTTATACAAGGACTAGAATTAACCACTGTACAACCTAATTTGATTTATTTTAGTATCTCAAAGTTTTCTAGGTGTAGCTGATAAAGCCAGAAACTTGTGTGACTTATTAAACATAGAAAATATATGTGGTAACATTTATGAACACTATTACATTAAGTGAATAGAGACCTATTCTGAAATATTACACATGATTGATGTGTCAGAGAAGATGGAGCAGATCTATTTTTCCTGTTCCTTCCACTAAGTGCTACCAAAAATCCTGGACATGGCACATAAGCAATCATATAAAGACAGAAACGTGAAGACAAACAGCAGACCATTTAGGGAACTTGAGAACCAACAAATGGAAAGATGATGTGTTCCCTCTTCTTTTCCTTGGGGAAAAATAATTTTTTCCTCAGTGCAGCAAGTTGTACATGTGGCATTTCTCTGATTTCTGATTTCTTTTTATTCACACTGCAGACATGGAGCTGAAAAAATTAATTGCCCAGCAAGGCCAACGGGTATACACAATAAAAGCCCCAAGAAAAGCCTGTTCTTTCAAAACAAAGAACCAGGGGAAGCAACAACACGAACTTAGCCAGAAAGAAAACTTTCAGAAAACTGCTCTTTGTCGGCCCAAAAAATCAGCAAAATCCTCAGCCACCTACACCAACCCAGGGCCAGTGTGACTCCTAGACTCCCTGGGCTGTAAGAGGCCTCTCAGTATCAGGGAGCTGTCAGGGAAGGCAGTTGGGGACGTGAGGTTTCCACCCCTCATGCCCTGTGGCATCAAAGGAGACTACGGGGAGAGCCTGGATTTCCACCTTTCCTAGGCATTAACAATTCACACCCTCCCTGCGCATTGAGGTGGGCTCGGAAGGAGCCAGGTGAGGAATTAGAACTTTCACCATCAACTGTGATATAAAACCACCCTGACTGCAGCGTCACTGAGAACCACAGAGGAGACTGGAATGCCCGCCACCATCCCTCATCAAGGCGGAGAAACCTGCTCCTCGGACGTCAATGAACAGTAGTGGGTAACCTGGACATCCACCTTCTTCTGTCAGGAATGAGGTGGTATCCCACCCCTTCCTTGCCAGAGGGGTGTCCGAGAGAGCCAGTTAAAACTAAAGGTTTAAATAAGGCTCAGACTTGTAACATAATACAAAAAAAACATGTAAGTTCCAGTCAACAATCTCTTGTCATACCAAGAGCAAAGAAGATCTCAAATGAAATGAAAAATTAAAAAGAATACCAATAGATTTCATTACTGAGATCCAGAGATGTTAAAATTATGTGACACATCTCAATACCAAGAAGACAAACAATCCAATTAAAAAATGGGCAAAGGACCTGAATAAACACTTCCTCAAAGAGGACATAAAGATGCCTAATAAGCATATGAAAAAATTGCTCAACGTCACTATTCATCAGGGAAATGCAAATTAAAACCACAGTGAGATATCATCTCACACCTATCAGAGTGGCCATCGTGAATAAATCAAACAAGTGCTGGGGAAGATGTGGAGAAAGGGGAACCCTTCTGCGCTGTTGGTGGGAATGCAGACTGGTGCAGCCACTGAGGAAATGAGTATGGAGATAATTCAAAAATTAAAAATGGATCCTCCTTTTGACCCAGTGATCACACTTGGGAATTATCCTAAAAATCCTGAAACACCAATTTGAAAGAATACAAGTGCATCCTTATGATCATAGCTGTGTTATTTACAATAGCCAAGATATGGCAACAGCCCAGATGAGTGAATGAAAAAGCTGTGCTACTTTTGCACAATGGAGTAATACACAGCTGAATAAAAAGAAACTCTTATCTTTTGTGACAGCATGGGTGGACCTGGATATTATTATGTCACGTGAAATAAACTAGTTGGTGAAAGACAAATACCTTATGATCTCACTTATATGTTAAATCTAATGAACAAAATAAACTGATGAACAAAATAGAAACAGAGGCATGGATACATGGAACAGACAACTATCAGAGGCGATGTGGGGAGGAGGGAACGGGATGAAAGAAAGTGAAAGGATTAGCCAAAGAACATATGTTCATAATCTATAGAAGACAGACAACAGTGTGGTGATGGCCAGAGGGAAGAACAGGGAGAAGGCGAGCAAAGGGGGGAAATGGGAACATTTAAAATAACGTAAACAACAAAACAAAGGAAAAAAAAAGTTAAACATAAAAAAAATTATGTGACATGGATTGTAAAGTAGCCATGATAAAAATGTTTCAAAGATCAATTATGGACATGCTTGAAATAAATATCGTCGTCGGCAGCCGTCCGTCTCGAGAGACGATGGTGTAGCTTCTTAAGAGTCTATCTGCACCGCCGAGAATGGCTGTGCAGTCCGACTCGGGAGTGACACGGTATCTGTCTCCTCCCGTGTTGAATCGACATCTTGAGATGACGCTGGAGTGTCCTCTCCAGTGAAGCTGAAGCTACAGAGCCTGGGCAGGGTGATATGGAGGGTCTGCTGTTGCCCATGCAGCAGACCCCCCCTCTCTTCGCAGCTGAAGGGTCCAAGGGAAAGACGGAGTCAATACAGCTTGGCTTCAGGTGCGCCGCAGGAGTTGCTGGTGTTGACTACAACGTCAAACCGCCTTAGGGACTCCGGCTCCGGATTTTCTGTCGGGGTTTACTCCCCTAGCCTTTCCCCTGAAGAGGTATGCCGCAAGGCAGCGGAGGTTTTTTGGAGTCAGAGTTTTCCTTCTCTGATGTGCCCTGACTGGAAGATCGAACCAGCGACACTTAGCTCGCAGGCCGACGCTCAATCCACTGAGCCAAACCAGCCAGGGCCTTGAAATAAATATAAATATAAAAAAATAAAAATAAGAAGGTCTAGATGAATAAAAGAAGACAAGGAGATAAAACAAATGGAATCTTTAAAATTAATAAAAAAGAACAAAAAACCCACAATAGCTATTAAAAAAAAAAAAAACGATGTATGGTTCTAACAGCAGCACAGCAGAATAGAAGAAACAGAAGAAACAAGCAGTGAACTTAAAAACCCAGGAACGAAAATTACCCAATCTGAGTGACAGTGAACAAAGACACTGGAAAGGGTATCAGGGATTTATAAAAAAGGGTTGACAGGTGTGTCAAGAAGCTTCATGCCTCGCTATTTTACTCAATTTTGGTATTTTTATACTCTAGTACCAAGAGAATATTTAATTAGTCAAAAATCTCAAAATTCCTGTGAATTTTAGAAGTATTTGAAACATCCTGTCTCTAAACCTGAAACTTGGCCTAGAAACAATATTAGGTTAGGTTTAGCTAATATTTTACTTCCTGGTTTAAGAATTTCCAACAAACCCGATAAATTTATCCTGGTAAGAATAATTTACTCAATTCAGTGCAAGAAACTCTTTATTAATTACCTTCAAGGGGCCAAGCCTCTGTATTTCACATGCTGTACTCCCTTCTTGGAATGGACACCTCTGTGGGAGACCGGTATGTGTGTGTGATACAGAGGGCTGTAGCCGCTGTGTGGAGCCAGGACCAGAACACAGTCCCCTAAGCCTTAACCGGCTGGCAAATATGCCCCACATACCACAATGCCAGTCCCACACTCCGGAGGGTTTGAGAAGTAGGTCAGGAATGTAATGTACTCTGTGAAGCTGATGAAGTCTGCTTGCTCTGTGTAGCTCCAAATTCTTATCAGTCGAATGTGAAAACAAAATGTTTAAGTAAGAAGAGACACCTGAACGTCTATGACATGCCTTGGCACCTCCCAGTCTTGCTGCCTGTCTCCCTGTGCTGGTTTATGCTTCCCTTTGTTGTTACCCACAACCACTTGGTGGAGGTCTGCATGCTTACCCCATGCGTTTCTGCACGCAGCAAACTCAGTACAAACCCTGACTGAGGAAAGTGATCAGTGATCTCCTATGAGAGGCACTCACACTTCTCTCTCCTCAGATAATTTGTCTCTGGGTCATTCTTTCATCCTCACTTAGGGAGCTGTGGGGCAAGTTAACTTCACACACTTTTACTTATTTATGTATTTAACATTTTTTGTTGTATTATTCCATTGTCATTTAGCTCCTTTAGTCCCCCTCCCCGCCCCCAACAATCACCACACTGTTGTCCATGCTTATGAATCTTCTTACCTTTTTGCTTGATCTTTCTACCCCTTAAACTGCCATCCTGCCCTTTATCCACGAGTGTTTCTCTATTTTTCTTGTTAGTTCAGTTTGGACCCCTTTAATCTAGCCCCCTTTGCAAATGTGCATGCTTCCTTCTAAATACGATCTTTACTGAGTCTATCAAAAAGAATGTGAGTTCCTTCAGCTTTGCTTATAATTTACTTGACAATGCATCCCTACTGCATTTATTCCACCATGCATCGATTTTTGTCCTCCTAACTGAACTGCATAATCTCAAAAATTTAGGACTCTCTCCTCTAATCTTTGCTAACTCAAATTGCCTTGACATCTCTACTGTTGCAAAATGTTTCTTAATTAGTTGTTGCATAAATAAATAAATGAATGTAATCAGCTATGCACCAGATTTTTTAATGCCGGCTGACCACTAGGCATGGTAACAGATCCAGGGATACATGGTGAACCGATGGCATTACTTATGGACCTGGAGAATTCAGAGTTTAGCAGAGAAGATACATCATTCGAATGAAGAAGTCATTATAGTAGAAAGCACTGAGCTATACCCAACTTCCATGTTGTTGGACGATTTTAAGAATAAACATGATTTTGTTTCTTTATATCCTAGGAGGCCATTATATGTCCCACAGTAGCTCAGTGTGTATAATATTTTACATGATTAGAAAAAAAAAGACTAACTTTTGCTATGATAGTAACAGAACTTCTCATACCACCTATCAATCAATAACAAAGGTCATATTTTAACTACTTGACTAAATCACATTGCTGCTACTCATCACAGCCTTGCTGAGGAATGGCTTAAATTAATGGTCTCCAAACTTTTAAGTTGTGATAATCCTTCTTGAACATACGTGTATTTTAAATTTACAATATGCTTTTCCTACATCAACAACACATTTATTGTTTTTAAACTATGGGGAAAAATAAAATATTCAGGCAAAAATATAATAAAGTATATAATAACTTGTAAATATTTATTATTAACGACAACTAAAAAAGTGTCTGTTTCTTAATTTATACCAAAACTTAAAGTATTTTTTAGACACTTACATTAGGTTACAAGCAATAAGAAACACTGCTTTATATGAATACTTTTTTCTTTCTTTTTTCTTTTAAGAAATATGTAGAAAGGAAGCCCAGAGCTATTGCATCTGTTCAAGGGTATTTTCAAAGACCACTGTCCTTCTGTCTTCCTATTCTGCTACTTCCAGCATCTGACTTTCATATTCATGTTCACACAATAGCTGCTGCATCTTTCATATTATATCTAGCTAGGCAAGAGGTAAAATCAGGGTGAGGGGCACAGAAGCCAAGTGCTGAAGGGTCATGTTCTTAAGATTATTTTCCAGCACAGCTACAGTTTGTATGCAATGGCTAGAACTGGGTCACACGTCAACCCCAAGCTACAAGTGAGACAGGACATTTTTGCTTTATCTGCTGTAATAGAGAAAGGGAATGAGAACAATGTACTAAATGCTTTTGTCTAAATATTCCATTGTGTTTTATTTGCAGATCATGGCTGAAAACGGTAATCACAAATAGAAGGGGTGAATAGCCTGAAGTCAGAGAAGTGAACAATTTACAATAATTTGTTAAACATGGAAGAAAATTGTCATCTTCCCTGATAGTTGTTCTTCTGAAAATTCTTTGCAAGTTATGAAGGTATAATTTTTAAAATTCCTGATATGGGCTTAAAAAGAACTGAAATTTTCATTTAAAAAATGTGAAATGAGAAAACTGTTACTAAATTGACTGCGCAAGCAATATGAAAGTTTGTGTACATAAAAGTTCCTGGAACAAATTCATATAATTATACAAGCATTTCCAGACCTTTGATTTATCAACGACCTTTTCATGGTAGGGCCCTGAAAATGAGCAAAGATTCTTGTGTTTTATCTTCAGACCCTTTGCATCGTAAACTACCACTATTTCCTTAGGACACTTAACTTATTGCAGTTGGCATGTAATTTAAAGAGCAAGGCATTATAAATTTATATATTAAATGATGGAAGAAAGTTTTCTTATCTTTGGTACAGTTTCATATACATATACATTTATTAATAGATTCTTGTTGCATTCCCTTTGTAACATTCTTAAATAGAAAATTTTCATAAACTTTCTTTAGTGAGTACTATAATAGAGTTTATTTTATTCTTTGGTCATGCACACTTCCATGATAGACTATCTCATGAGATAAATTCATTTGAAATTTTATTGAAGGTGAAATTAAAATTAATGGTTTTCATATTCAGAATCTGGTACCAAGGCCCAATTCTTATCCAATATCACTTTCCCTTTTTTACCATTCTGTTTCCTAGTATTCTATATAACTCCATATTATAACTCAAAGAAAATACTTAAATTTTCTCACTTTTAGAAAGACTACTTTGAACACATCAATGTCACAGTATATTTATGTTACAACATGTTTCAACATGTTATATTTTGAGTGCAAATTTAGTACCAAATACATTCAGCTCATATTTACCTTTCCAAATGGAGATGATAAGTTTTATATCCTCTAGATTTTGGATTTACACTGGAATGATTTTTCTTTCTAAATAAATTCTTCTTTTTTTTTTCACCTAAAATGTTAAAGTACATTTCTAGATACACAATAAACAAATATACATACAGATATTTTTAAAATTAAGGGCAGAGGTCACTAATTACACATTTTTGCATAAACCTTTATATTTGTCTCTATCTGCAAATAAAATTTTCTGTTCAAAGATTAATCCAACGTTATAACATTTTTCACTTCTCATATTCTTAGCCCAGTTTTAAAATTATTACCTTAATTGCTAAAATTATATTTTCTGCTTTCAGTTATAAGTGGAATAGAATGGTAACCAAATAGTCATAGACCATAAAACTTGATTTCTCTAGTTCTGCTAGTTGGTAGGCACCCAGGACTTTTCACCCTGGTGAAAATTTGTACCTGGCCTATTGTTCTTGCTCTGCTCATGCCAAACTGCCTATTTTACCAATTCCAACAGAAATGGTAAAATTCTGGAGGGGAAGTTTATTAGCATCAAACACAAGTTCTGGTAATAGTATGAAGTTAATAACTGTTAAAGACTGGATGAATTTATAACAACTATTTTCAAAATAAAAAATTATGGTGTTTCCTTCTAGGTAACTAAAGAAGGTAAACTATTTCCGATTAGTCTTGGATGGAAGGAAATCCCAATAGATTTTTGCTACTTTCTGTTAATATGTATGGCTATCTTATTATAATTTATAATCAAGTCTATAAGGAACTTATAT
Source organism: Furipterus horrens (assembly GCF_987537825.1). Lineage (NCBI taxonomy): Eukaryota > Metazoa > Chordata > Mammalia > Chiroptera > Furipteridae > Furipterus > Furipterus horrens. The sequence goes on from NW_028327182.1 coordinate 13,788,116, forward strand.
CTAATTATTATGCAGCTCCATAAAGTTATATGTATTTAATGTGGCAATCAAATTTATTGACATTTTAATTTTAACAGTAAATTCTGTTCCTTAGATATTTAGTAGCATTAACTATTGCCTTCAACCTTAAAAAAATAGTGAAAATCTAATATTCAGTAAGAAAGTGTCATCTAAAAAAATGAATACACATGTAGTATTAATGTCTATGAAAAATCATGGTACATGTTTAAGTATTCCTTATTGGATTCTATAAACAAATAAAAATCACCCCAAGCCATTGATTTTCAAACTTTAGTGTGTATATGAATCACCCCAGAATCTGGTTAAAATGCTGATTTGGATTCAGTAAGTCTGGGGTGGAGCCTGAGTATCTGCCTTTCTAACAAGCTCACCAGGTTATTCAAACACACATGGATGGTGAGATGCAAATTGAATGGATATGTTTGCATTCTTCTCTAACAACTTTAAAAAACATCAAAACTGAAATGTTGAATGGAAATTCTCTTTCCTACTTACCTTAGTGCCTCTTTTGACCAAGATACTTAGATTGAGGGCTAAGGAAACTTTTTGAAATTAACTGGAATTATAATAGTGTCCAGACATAAAAAGGAGTTCAGGTAGTCACATGCAGAGGGTACGCTTTTGAAGTCAAAATCAAGGGTAGATTCTGGGTTCTGGGAAATAATTCATCTGAAGCAAGATGGTGTGGAACTATTTCTCTAGAAAGCTATACTAGTATAGTCTGAGGGCAGGGGACTGAGCCTGGGTTCCAACTGAAACCACGGGTTACAGCTGTGGTAAGTTTTAGATACCCCTCCCGGACTACCCTGGTAAAGCGTATGTCCTTAAGGAATCGGTGAGTCATATGCTTTAAAATAAACAAATAATTACAAAACACGAGTCCTAAAAATCTGTGCTGTCACTTTCAAGCAACTGAAATAGCCATTGAGAGCTTCAAATAGGCAACTATCCAGGGTAGTAAATGAGGCTGCAACATTTAACAAACCGTAGGAAGGGAAAGTTGACTACCTGCTCATGAGATGAAGGTGATATTTGAGGAACAGATTATTTTTTTAACGTGCTTGCTTCTGTAATTGTGGCCCAAACAACTATTTTAACAACTGAATGATGTAATATATACTATAAAATATAGTAGCATTGTTATCATTCTGAGAGTTTTTAACATTCTGAATAAAAGATGTTAGGTATTTTGAAGATTTTGTTTTTAATATGTCAGCTCTTTGTGTGGGATAGCTGTAACAATCATATTTAAGTATGCTAAATGTTTCTATTTGAAATTTTAATAGATAAGTAATTATTATAAAATATGTGGATTTGTCATTGTCAGTGAAAATTACAATGCAGCACACAGCAAGATTTTAGCTGAGTGAAAATAGGTTTTATATTGTCCGTTTATAGCATATCGTAAGTATTGTCTAGGCAACCAGTCGTATTTTTATCAAGGACACATATGGTAAAACAATAAAAATATTCATGTAAAATTTTGCATTGCTTATTTTTTTCATGGTTTGTGATTTATTTATATACTAGTACTGTAGTTTTCAATTTTATTGCTATAGTCAGCTCCAAATAAGAACATTTTAACTTTCAATTATAACTATAAAGTAATTATATTGACTTCACAATCCAACATGCAAAAGTCCATAATTCTTTTAACAGACAGGTTTAATTATACTCTCAAATACTTATTGTAAAGTATAACAGCACATTGCAATTACAGAAACCACATGAAACATGAAAATGCCTATGAGATAAAAGCACAGATTACAAAACATACCTGATAACACTGCATGAAACCTGCAAGAGAATTAGGTAGGCATCCGATCATTAACTGATGGTACGTTAGACTGCGAACTGTCTTAGAAGTCCAGGACCTGGGAGGCGACCGTGTTCTCAGAGCCATGAGTGAGATCTTGCGATGCAGACTTGTCTCAGGAAAGTGTCTGGCCTGAGCTCTCCCATAGCTCGGCCGCTCTTAATGTGTTGTTGCGTTCTTCCCCAGGCACCCTTGAGTTCACATGGCATCCTGTGCTCCTCAGCTGGTGCGATGGGCCCTCTGAGCATTGGCTACATCCTCCACCCGATCTTGAATAATCCGGTACAATGATCTGTTAGCCTGTGACCAAATGCATTCACTGATGATGTTTGAAATTTAAGAACATGCTTGGTATATAGAGCAGGTGGTATGTGTGTGTGTGTATGTGTGAAAGAGAGAATATGAATATTAATATACACCTTGGGGTGGTTAGGTAACATTTGTAGGACCTTAATTAGAAATTCACAATTCAGAGGTAGTTCATTAGCATTTGAAGCCCTTCATCAAGGATTCATACTTCAGAGCTCCTATATAAGCTCATTATACAGTACATTACTAAAAATATGAAACAAATGGCTCATAATTAACATTACAAACAACATATTTCATTTGTGGAAAATAAGGTGTGTTCACAATATGCAGTTGTCCATGAAGGCCGTATAGCACACCTACCGCATCTCTCTCTTGGTCTCTTTCTTAACCAAAGATCCTGATTCCTAATTCAGCTAGAAGGCTGGCTGCTCCTGCCATTGGTTTATCATTGAGACTGCCTTAGAGTGAACGGAAAGTATCTAGGTGCTTGCATGAGCCCGTAGGACGATTATGTATCAATGTTATGGAATAAGTTATATAATTATTTTTGTACCTGATTGATAATAATAATTGTAAGTTTATCAGAGTCCAGTCTGAGGCTTACTTTCATTGTAACATGTCCCATGGTGATGAAATTTCTACAAAATAGGCGTGTCAAGGAACAACCCATTTTGAAAATTTATATATATATATATATATCGTCGGCAGCCGTCCATCTCGAGAGACGATGGTGTAGCTTCTTAAGAGTCTATCTGCACCGCCGAGAATGGCTGTGCAGTCCGACTCGGGAGTGACATGGTATCTGTCTCCTCCCGTGTTGAATCGACATCTTGTGATGACGCTGAAGCTACAGAGCCTGGGCAGGGTAATATGGAGGGTCTGCTGTTGCCCATGCAGCAGACCCCCCCCTCTCTTCGCAGCTGAAGGGTCCAAGGGAAAGACGGAGTCGATACAGCTTGGCTTCAGGTGCGCCGCAGGAGTTGCCGGTGTTGACTACAACGTCAAACCGCCTTAGGGACTCCGGCTCCGGATTTTCTGTCGGGGTTTACTCCCCTAGCCTTTCCCCTGAAGAGGTATGCCGCAAGGCAGCGGAGGTTTTTTGGAGTCAGAGTTTTCCTTCTCTGATGTACCCTGACTGGAAGATCGAACCAGCGACACTTAGCTCGCAGGCCGACGCTCAATCCACTGAGCTAAACCAGCCAGGGCAATCCGGAGCCGGAGTCCCTAAGGCGGTTTGACGTTGTAGTCAACACCGGCAACTCCTGCGGCGCACCTGAAGCCAAGCTGTATCGACTCCGTCTTTCCCTTGGACCCTTCAGCTGCGAAGAGAGGGGGGGTCTGCTGCATGGGCAACAGCAGACCCTCCATATCACCCTGCCCAGGCTCTGTAGCTTCAGCTTCACTGGAGAGGACACTCCAGCGTCATCGCAAGAAGTCGATTCAACACGGGAGGAGACAGATGCCGTGTCACTCCCGAGTCGGACTGCACAGCCATTCTCGGCGGTGCAGATAGACTCTTGGGAAGCTACACCATCGTCTCTCGAGACGGACGGCTGCCGACGACGACGATATATATATATATATATATATATATACATGTATTTATCAGAATGAAGTCTGTTAAAAAAAATGGAGTACATATACCTTAATGGGGTAGACCCAAATTTGTATATATATATATATACTCTGTCCATAAAAAGTTCAGCCATGTTAATATAACAAGAATGGTTTGTGTGACACCCATGTAACTTGGCAGCCAAAGAGAATGGACTAGAATGAGGATGTGTGAGCAATGATGACTTTACTGTACTAGTCAGTGGGGACAGTAAATGCTATTGAGTGAACATGTGTACTGTGTGGTTGTCTCATTCAAAATGCCTGAGTGAGTAGAGCAAAGAATCTGCGTCACATTTTGTGTTAAGCTTGAACATTCTTCCATGGAGACTATTTGGATAATTTAGACAGCTGCAGCTGTGGGCGACTGGTGATTGGCAGCTTCATCATGACAATGTGCCAGCTCATGTATCACATCTTGTGCAAAGTTTTTGGTGAAACATCAAATCATTCAGGTGACTGAGCCCCTCTACAGCCCAGATTTGGTGCCCAGATTTTGTGCCCTGCAACTTCTGGCTTTTCCCAAAACTAAAATCACCTTCGAAGGGTTAGAGATATCAGACTGTTGATGACATTCAGGGGAATACAATGGAGCAGCAGATGGTGACTGGGAGAACTGTGTGAGGTCCTAAGATGCCTGCTTTGAAGGGGACTGAGGCGTCTTTGTTTATTGCACAATGTTTCTTGTATCTTGTATTGCTTTCAATAAGTGTCTCTATTTTTCATATGACATGGCTGGATACCTTCTGGACAGAAATATACACACACACACACACACATATTTAGAGATATATATATCAAAAAATCAGGAATTATATCCTAGAGAGGAGGCTCCTTGTAATACAGTCTTCCCCTCTAGGTGTGTGTTCTAGAAACCCATCTGTATCAGCGGACCAGCTGGTATTGTTGTAAGAGGCTGTGTTTAGCTGCAGTGAATTTTCTTGAAGACTCTTTCAACACAGTTGCCCATTTCATGAGAGTTCACCAGGTTTTGACCAAACCAGTATGACCCTTTGCCCCACCTTCCCTACTTACCCAATATTGGTTGAAATGACTTTGTTTGTTTGTTTGTTTGTTTGTTTGACTGGATGAAAAAAGTCCTCAAAGGGAAATGTTGTGCTGATGTGGAAGAGGTGAAACAAAAAAACAGCAGAGGCACTAAAAGGCATCAAAATTGATGAGTTCAAAAACTTTTCAGCAGTAGAAAAAAAGTCCTGATTGGTGTATTGCATTAAACAGAAGTTTAAACATGTAAGGATAAATATACAGATTTTAATAAATAAACCCCTCCTTATATATATTATATACACTCGGGTCACCACTTCCCTTTATATTTAAATATAATGGAGTATTTTGGCTATGATCACCTCACTGGATTATCTCAAAGAAAGGTTATTAATACTGTCACACCTTCAAAATTTTATAAACCAGTTTTAATTTGCTCTATCCTTTTTTCTTTGACACTCAGAACATTAATGTAAAGCTAATGACTCTCTTCTTGACACTCTCTGCTTTCCATTGTGTCATGATGCCACACATTGCTAGGTCCTTTCATCTTTGGTTGACTTAACAGTTGGGAAAAAAACAAAAAACAAAAAACTACTCTTCTGTTCTTCCTTGATCAGTTATTATTTTGCCATAACTACCTCTGCCACTAATACCATTTCCAAAATCTCCTTCATATATATTCCATTCACTTCAATGCATTTTTTCTACATAACAATGGCCATGCTATTCTTACCAAGACTCTCATAATAACATCTTAAATTACCATTTTAATACTTTTATTCTTGATACCCACTTTCCACCATACCATGCACCATTTTTCCACAAAGTGATATTTTGTATGTATAGGTAAAATAACAAAGGCTGTGGTCAAAAGTCTTATTCTGAAATAGTCTTTTCTGATTGGGTCCTGGGAAATAGTTTCTAGCATCATTTACAGAAGCTTTCTCCCTGACACTTTGGCTACAGCTATGCACAGTGACTAGCAATTTTCAAAATGGGTTATTCCTGGCAGGCCTATTTTGTAGCAAACACTGTTCTCTCCCTGGGCTACTTGTCTTCTGCTCTGCCAATCAGGTGAAAATCGTGATTCTTTCCTCAACAGTCACCTCAAAAGCTACTTTTCCCAGGAAGGCTCATTCTAAAAGAGAGTTAAGCTCTCCTTCATAGTTCATAGAGATGGATACCACTAATATTGTATCAGTCAATTACACCGTATTGTAATTTTCTGACAATAGTAATAAAAGCTAACATTTAGGTGCTATTCCATGCAAAGATTTGTTTGTTCATTTTTTTTCCTAATAACAACTCTGAGATATAGGTTTAATACCCTAGTATTACAAATAATAATTTTTAAAAAGCACAAAAAGGAATAAACAAGTTGCACAAGGTCTCATATCTACTACATGGCAGGGGCAGAAAACCCTGCATATATGAAATTTATTTCATTTTCATGGTCTCAATTAAAAACTCAACACCAAGCACAAGGTTATATTCACAGCAGATCCCTAACTTGTTTGTTGAATGTTGATTGAGATAGAGGAACTACACCAACAGACATGGGAGCATACAAATAATTCAGTTAAGTACTTACTGATGTTGATTTGTTATGTCTGCTTAATTACTGTTCACAGGAGAGGCATCAAGATTTAAAGTTTAAAAGCTTATGTATAAACTCATATATGACATATTCAACAGTTTCTTTTTCCTTGTGTGAGAATGAATTGAATTCATAAGCAGTTGCTTAATTTAGATGTATAGACAAACCTATCAGGAAGAATAGGGAAGAACTGAGAAGAATTTTAGACAGCATCAATGAAGTTATAAAATTAAATTCTATTATTTCCCTTTTAGAATTTTTTATCATTCCTTTACTTCTTAGTTTTGTGATTGTGCAACCCTTAATCATCTTAATGCTTTGGGTAGACAGTTTAGTACACGATCATAAATCATTGTGCAGAGGGTAAAGCCAAAGGCTGTCTTTGTAAGCTGATTCTTGTGAGTGTCATTTTTAATGAGAAGACTTCTGTGTATTTGATATGAGAACAAAGGTTCTGAGGGAAACATGAGCAATCTTAGTTTCACTTAAGTTATCCTACATCAAAAGCCACATGCATTAGATAATGACTATTTTAATCTACTTTTCCAATATATTTAAAAAATAGTTTTTATATGTACCATTTTAAAACTTATACCAGCTCTGGTAAACTATGATTGTTTTAGGAGAAGACACATTGTTTTCTTCAGATTCTTCTTCAAGATTGCCTCATGCTTAAAATATTCATTGATAGATTTATTTGTTTTCACCCCCTTTTTGTGTGTGGAATACTTATATTATGTAAGTTCATTTCTTTGTCTTGTTTTGTGAATCATTATTGTGCAATTACCACAATCCAGGCATGCTAGGACTCAGCATAGGTGAGCAATATAAATGAATGAATCAGGGTCAAGAGAAACCACATTCTGAACACATAGGGAGACTATCACAATGTTTAAGCTTTGGAGCTGATACCATCACTAAAGAGACCTTTTCAGTTGCCCACCAAGAGAAGAGTAAGTATTTTTTGTGCTTATAGGAGGAGACTAAGTATTTGAGGACAGAGTCCCTTAGACGGTATCATGAAAGATTCCCTTCTCCTTTACACCGGTTTTATTCTTGTGGGAAAATTATATTCTATTGAACTCTGGTTGGTCATGAAATTTGCTTTACCGATGGAACATAAGTGTGGATGTCATGTGCCACTTTTGAGCAAGAGATGTGAAAGTCATTATGAGATCCTGCTCTGTCTATTTTTCATATGTCATGTGTCTGGAAAATCACAGAGATTGCTTCTTTAAACTGGGTTCAAAAATAAAGAAGACTTGAAAGAAAGCCAAATTTGACCTGCAAGGACATTAGCATGAGTAAAACATATTTTTTTTTTAAACCTGATGAGATTTTAGGTTATCACTGCATTAGTCTAAGACAGATGATAAAACAAAACACATTTTCTGTGCCATCATGAAACATATAGACTGTTAGCACAGAATGCTTTTAGTTTGATAATCACTGCAACATATAGAAAATTGCAACTGAAAAAAGTATCACAACAAAAAAATATTGTAAGAGATTTTATTAATAGAATTTGCACTAGTAATGGATGTCAGAACAGGTCCTCCTGCGCAGAATTTGCCTTAAATTCTGCCCAGTCCCACTCTGATGCCTGGGACAAGATGAAGCTGGTGCTGCCATCTGAATGAGCCCTTCAGGTCAGAGCCAAGATAACATGGGCCCCGGTCCCTATTTCATCCTTTTGAAGTGTTTGCATAACTAGATGAGAAGAAAAATTTCATAACCAGAATAACTATGTGTATGGATTTATATATCTCTCAAAGTTCTCCAACTAATTGAGTTGCAACTTATATTTCACAGTTTTACATACTAGAAAATCATTGGAGGTAACCTCCATTTATATCAAAATTATCTTTGTATGAATGTCAAAAATAAAGTAAATTTATGTATGTAAAAATTGATAGATTTCAGAAATCCAATGTTGAGTGAAAAAAAAAAACATAAACAGAACAAGGTTTCAGCCTAATGAAAATTTTAAATTGATGTTTTTTAACACATCCTGGTAAGGTGACATCAAGAAACAGCATTTTACTGTGGTAATGCACACACAGGACTCTCATTCTGTAGCAGTGTTGGGGAAGGCTTTGTAATGGGCCAATGAGGTTGAAAAATAAAAACAAGAATTGATATTTTGGGTGCATGTTGTTGGAATATTGCAATATTTTGGTACCCACACTACAATTTACAAAACAGTGTAATATTTTACCATAATCTCACATTTTCTCATATGCTTAAAGTTAAATGGTAGATACTTATAGGATAAAAAGTATTGGCTAAAATGTTAAGGTTTAAGAACAAGTTCTCTGAGCTAAACTTGTTAAAGTTCTTGATTTTTACCTTTTTTCTTCGGGCCCCCAAAGCAGTTTGCAATAATTTCCACATATTTTATAAGAGCAAAATTAATCCAGCCATCTATCCCAGAATATGTTTGCAATAGCAAGAGTGAATGCCTATAGAGTAGGTAGGAAGGGGATAGGAGACAAAAGTACCTGGACAGCATTATCCTAAGTGCAATAAGCCAGCCAGATAAAGATAAGTGCCACACAATTTTGTTCATGTGGAATCTAATGAACAAGATGAACTGATATGGAACACAGAGATGAACTCAGGGAGAGAAGCCTGGCAGCTATTGCTGCGGGGCTGCTGGCTGGGAAACGGGGGGATGGACTAAGAACAAAAAAGAACTCGTGGACAGGGACAGGACATGAGTGCGGTGACTGTGGTGGGTAATGGGATGTGGGAAGAGGTGGAGGAGGACACGGGTGGGATAAATGGTGTTGGGTGGAGACTCGACTTGGGGTGGTGAGCACACGATACAGTATACAGACGATCTGTTATAGAATTGTGCACTTGAAACCTGTATAATTTTCTTAATTTGTGTCACCCTGATAAGTTCAATACAAAGGAAAAAGTTAAAAGATATACGAATAAATAGAAAATGATAAAATAACAGGACTATGAATAAACTGATCTTAATTCCAAGCTATTAACATCAATTATTTTTTTCTTCTTAATGTGCTCAGAAATTTCATGCATTCCCAGTGTTTTTTTATCTATAACGTTCTTTTTTTCTTCCCATTTTTAAATAGACCTAAAGCATTAAAGTAATTAAAACAGTTTACTTCCAGAACCTTTTTCTCATGCTTCCAATCTAGTTTATAATTACTACCACCTAATGGAGATGAGTTATTCCCCCAAATTCACTAATACAGTATAAACTAATGCTTGAACCCTCTTAAAACATTTAAAACCAATATTGTAATGTTAACCACAGGCAAATAAATGCATTTCACATATTTATGATCATAAATTCTGCACCTGCCTTTTTAAAGTATATTGTAGAAGAAATTTGTGTTAATATATTTTCCTGAAAGTCAAAATCAAATTTAAGAGCCCCTACATCCAAATGAGGCACTTTGTCTTCCTGGGTAGGGCACTGATCACAACTCTAAAAGGTAATTTCTTTGCGTAAATAATTTGAGGCCTAAGTCAATGTTCAAGGTCTTCACTAGTGTGTAATACAAGTTATACCTTGAACATTAAACAGAAATACAGAAAGACTGTATTTGGCTCGGTGAGAAAACTGGAGTCGTGATGAATGCTTTGGTATTAAGGGATTTAGTACAGGATTGAACTTTACACACATGTGGAGAGGGCTGGGAGGTGAGGGTCTGGAAGAGGAAATCATAAGATTCCAGTCAGAGCCACTAAAGATTCTGCTTGAAGGACTGACAAATGAAAATGTGAACATTTGCAGAGTTAATAGAAAAAAATAAAAGAAGTCCATCTTCCTAAGGGGGCTCATGAGGGAGAAGCTCAAGAAGAGGATCTTCTGTGAAGCAGGTAGCTCTGTAGCTCCACCACCAGGCACTGGAGTGACTGTAAGTCAGCTGCTCCAGCCGTTGGGAAGCCAAATGGAGGGCACACCAGAGAATGCCAGGGGCCCAACTCTGCGTGGCCTTTGTAGAATAATAGACACTGCTTTGGCCTTGCCTTCCAAATGTCATGCAAAGTCTTTTTTGGCCATGTCTAACTTGGAATCATAGAGGGAGACAAAGTCTGGGAAAGCTAGTTTTCATCTTAACCAATTAGAATAATCCAGGAATCCAATCATGCATTAAGCTTAAAAAAGCGCTTAGGCTACCTTGACTATCACTTTAGTTATAGTATTGGTGAAACATCAACATTTTCTAGACTTCTCTCCCTTGACTCAATGAGAACAATTTCATAATAGCACCAGGATAATTATGCCAACAAGATTATATTCCTCTCAAGGCTCCTCACCTGATACAATTGTAACTTACATTTCCATATTTAAAATCAAAGAAATTAAATATAACAACTTAGCTATCCAAAGCAGAATTTTGAGTATAAAATTCATGTCTAAATAGCATCTGAATATAACCTTTAACCATGAGGTTGTGATGACCATCAAATTAGTAAACTCCATCTGTCATCAGAAATTATATATTTATATATGTATAATAAAATTAGTATAAAAATGTACTCAATCTATAAATTAACTTAGCAAACTTGTGTAGTTACTCATCAGGACAGAGGCTAATTTGCCTCGATCTTTCTTGTGGCTGCATTAAAAAACAACAACAATAATAATAAAATAGTCTCAGACAAACAGATTCAAACCCAAGGAAAAGATTATTTCTTTTCCTTACTGGCTTCACTTAAAATTCATGACCATAGCCTTCAAATAGAAACTTGATGCTGCCTTGAAATCTAATGTATCTCTCTAGTATAATCATTTCCCAGTCATGAGACTGTTTTATACCCTTAGCTCTTTCCTCAATATCCAACTGCTATACTTCTTACCTCTCAGCTAAAGGCCTCATCTCAGATTGCTTGAGAAAATCAAAGTATTCAGGAAGGAACACTCTCAAATTCTTTTCTTTAAATCACACAGCCAACTTTTGTCTTAAATTATAATATTAGTCTTCCCTGCTGTTAAACTGGAGGATTAGTCCAGCTTCCTCAAAGTCCCAACACTCCACTTACCCTCTGGACTTAACTCTGCTTTATCTTGTCGTCTACATGATTCTCTCCACCGAGGTTTATTAATCTGCCAGTGCTTCTTGTTCTGAAATTAGTACCATTGTCTCAATTGTTCAAGCTCCAAACTCACAAGTCATCCATGAATCTGCTCTGTAGTTCATCCAGCCTAGCAGTAAATTCAGACAGAACTCAGACATATATGCCAAGTTCATCAGTTTATCTCTATTTCTATTGCTGCTACCCTAACCAAATCTCATTAATCTTTTTCCTCAAATTCTGCCATAGTTTTCTGATCATTTTTCTCTGTTCACTCTGCCTGGGTATTACTCATGGCTCAAGCCTTGGTAATTTACTTCATTATTTCCCGGAGTCAAGGGAATATACCGAGTTACGTAATATGCTCTCTTAAGAATCATGAACCATGGAATGATGTAACCTCATTGTTTTTTTATTATTTATTTATTAATTTATTTATTTTGGTTTTTTGATTACAGTTGTCCCATTTTCCCCCCATTTTTCTCCCCCACCCAGCCCACCCCCTCTCCCGCAATCATATCCCTCCCCGTTGTCCGTATCCATGAGTCATTTATACACGTTCTTTGACTAATAACCTCACTGTTTTTAAGGTACATTACTCCATGTTCCCTTCAAACCCTTTTGGTAACTGTACCCCTAAAGACCTCTTACTTTCAGGCATTTCTATAACCAGAGTGGCTACAAAGTCTATGATAAAATGCATCCACAAACTTAATGGGATGCATGTCAAGTATTCTACTATAATATAAAAAAGAAAGCCAAAGGTTAATATGCTGCCATATTAGGTTGAGAGAATACTCTCCCAGGAATTCTCTCAAAAGTGGGTTCTGTAGTTGAATAAACATGTATCTGGCAAATGATACATTGGTCTTCTCTTTTCGTAAGAATGAACCATATGTATGAGTAGTTTCCTAGATGAACTTTTACTTGATACAGTGTAAGTAAGAACTCTCACCCTTGAATACTCCTTTTAGAGACTGATAGCATTTGGTTGGTTTCTGGTATTTTTTCATACCAGGCAGTACTTGGGTGACCGAACTACTGGTACCCCAGGAGCTACGTGAACTAGAAAATGGGGTTCCTGTTTCTATTTATTAGCTGCAATGTTGAGATAACAGCAGTCCTTCTAACCATATCCTGTTACTTTTATTGATATTAATATCCTGATTGTGCGTTGTTCATAAAAATTGTAAAGATTATAAAGGCAGGGACTATATCTGTGTTGTCTAGTAGGTAAGTGTGTCTCATTTTTTAAAAATTAGTGAATGGGTATATTTGGTAAATGAGCAAGTATTAAATGAATAAAAGAATGAAGGAATGATGAATGGATTACATAGTAAATTACACTAATAAAATGTGAGTTAATGAATGGCTGTAGTTCTGTCTGTTGGGTTACCAATTTTTAGTGGTGATTAAAAGCATATGAGATATATTTATATTAATTTGTTTCCAGGGAGGGTCTGAAAAATGATAAGTGAGCAAAATTGAAAATCTCAGATTTATACTGGGAGAAGCTAATATTTATTGAGCATTTATTCTATGTTAAGAATTATAATAAGTATAACTTTATGATCTCATTTATTCTAAGTTTTACAGGTAAAAAAACAACAACAACAACTAAAGATTAAAGAGGTTAAGTATCACTTCAGAGTCAATATTTCTATTTTTAGAAGCCAAAATTAGACTACAGGAAGCCTGTGTTTACAGAGCTCACCTTTTTACCTGAAACGCTGTTCTGCTTTTCTCAGAAAGAACTGGGCCAAGGAGAAGAAAGGATAATACAATAAACAGGATAAAATCAGAAAAACAATCTGGCATTCAAGGACTTGTTCCTTTCCATATGTTGAATAATTCTTTCCAAAACCTTGCCATGTTCTCTATTCCCTTTCTATTACTGGAGTGTGAATCTGAGAATTATACAGTAGTTAATGCTAATATCCCCATGTAGTTTTACCAGGTCTCATCACTGGAAATTTACCCCATAACCTAGTGAAAATTGTTGTTTATTAATATTCATAGATTATAAATCTATATAATAAGCTGACTCTAGTAATCACCTCACAACAAACCTCAGAGCTAGCCATTTCCAGAATTATTAACCAAACTTATTCATCATCTTCTGGTGTATACCTACAATATTGCCAAATAGTCAAATTCTAGAAAGTGCCCTTTCTCCTTTTACCTACTTGAGTGCAGCTATTTTGTATTACTGGTAATTGAACAAGACTTATAAGCCCCATTCTGTTCACAGGACCCAAGGTAGCCAGTTGCCACGATAGGTCTCTTTTTGGAAATGTTGCAAAATAGAACCAGAGAAGAAATCCAGTATTTCTCAGGATAGCTGAAATCCTTACAAATATAAACAAGAAACTGCCAATATCCAGGTTTGTCCATGTAAAGCAGAGAAAAAAAGAGTTTAGTTTTTGAGAAAAAAAAATTAATGTGCATTCGCACAAACAGCAGAAAACAAAAGGGAACGAGAGACCTGTTGACATATGAATCCCTAACTCCAACTCTTTTGTGAGGTCTAGAAAGATTTCTGTTGTTGAGTTCTGTAAGACGCTCCATATGTTCCAACAAATTCTTCTTTAAACTGAGACTAGCCCAACTTACTTTCTGCTACTTACATTTGGAAGAATGCTATTATATGTTCCTTAGATATTCCCTGAATTGCATTTCTGGAATCTGACTCTGCAGTTTCTTTTGTTCCTGGGCACAATGTGGGTCTCATATCAGACTAAAATAAATTTTCCTTCCTTGCTTGCTCTGTGTTTTAGCAAAAATAAATAAATAAATGAAATTTTGTATCATGGAGTCTATTGCACTATTTATCATGGCTGTTATATAGTAGTCACTTATGTGTGTTCATCTTCTGCAAGACTCTCAGTCCCTTTCCTGGAGGACATGGCGATATTTTATCCCTCATTCTAAAATAGCTAATATCTAGAGTAGTGCTTGGCACATGGGTGGGTTAAAATAAAATACTTATTAAATTATTCTGTATGCTTTTAATATATCATTTTGATTATAAGTATATTAAGCAGTGAAGTGTTGATGTTACTTCATTGAATCTAATAAAGTTTGTAGTATGTTCTATGAAAAATATAATATTAGTTCCCAGAAAGTAACCTATCTATCCTAATCAGGTCACTGCTAAATGACATAAGGAACTGTATATTAATGTAACTGCAATTTATGATTTTAAAATAATTGGAGTGTGCCTTTAACTCCAGGCTATGTTCCAAGTCTCACTGTAAGAAAGTGATTCATACATGTTATGCATTGTAATACCTTTCTTCAATTACTGAATGACTCTGTTTTACAGTTTATCATGTGACCAGGTGGTTAAACTCCAGTTACTGGAAAATTATTGAAACTATGTAGTAATTCAAGATATTTCCATAATGTGTGAATCTTGAAAATATATATTATTTAAAATCATTTAAATCATATTTTCACCAACTTGGAGCAGTAATTAAACCACATTCAGCTCACAGATTAATGATCTTTTTGCTGTTTTTCAGCTCTTAGATTATAAGTACTAGCCCAATGCTGACAGCAAAATATACCATTTGAATAAATGAGAAAGAATGCTTGACAGAAATCTAAGATATTCAACAATTTGAACTGTGAGGCAACTGAGAAGTTAGGGTTCAGTGAGATGTGAAGTTCTAGAAACCAGCGAAGCAATCAAGAGTGAAAACATTGTCTAGTGAATAAGAGATAATCCTAAGCATATCAAACTAGCTCAAAATTAACTCTAATTTTCAGCACCCAGTAGGTAAACATAAAAAAAAAAAATTAGAAAACAAAACAAGATGATCAAAATAGAAGGAAATAATCAGAAATCAGGGTCTCTCATCAAGATAGTAGACAACCTCGGTACCATCTTTCCTTTTGCATTTCAAATCTCCCCTGTGGGAGAGCCAAAGAGCTAAATAAGTAAGTAAATAAATAAAGAAATTACAAAGGGTCTTAATATCTGAGAGGGAGGGATAGTTATTTTTCACGACCCATGGGCACGGACTTGGGGAGGGGGATTGTTGGGGGAGGGAGTGCTGGGTGGAGGGGAGCAAAGGGGAAAAATTGGAACTATTGTAATAATATAATCAATAAAATATATTATACACACACACACACACACACACACACACACATATATATATATATATATATATATAGAGTAAACCTGTTAAAAAGAGACAGGAGCCATCAGCAATATAAATATTTTAGTGCCTCATGGAACGCGGATAGCTGCCAATAGTAACTGTTGTATTTATTTACCCTGAGTACATTCAATAATCTACTGAGAGGAAATAACAGGGAAAACATTACTGTATAAAACTCAATTTAACAGGGAACAAGCTGACCTTTGTGATTTGTCACCTAGCTACGTTAACAGAAGTCTCTTTCTTCCTGTACCTTTCCCCTCCCCCCCTCATGGCCATCCCACTTCAGTAAACTCAGGACAGGAGATTAAGTAGTACCCAATTTTTTAATTTTCAATTTATAAACAAATACTTAAAAAAAATCAGTCTATAATTTTAAAAAGAGAGCTTAAGTTCTGTTTATTGGTTTGGACATTCATCCTAATTTGTCCGCTAATATTTTGACTTTCTAGTTCTTTTGTTCTTTAGTGCATATTTTTACATTAATTGTTGGGTTATTGGTATTGGTGTCTTTTCTTGTTTCTCAAACACTGTTCCTCAAAACTATAAATAAGGCACATCCCTCTATCATCAGCATATTGCAAGATGGTGAGAGAGACAGACAGACAGACAGATACAGTAGCGAAGTGAAAGGAGGGGAGGAGAGGGAAAAGAATTACTGTTCTTTTGCAGCTTGGCAGCCTGGTTTCTTTTGAAGGATTTTAATACTAAAGTTTGGAGTTGTCATTGAAGATGGCCATTTGAAATAGATGAGAATTGTATGCAGAGTATTCTTTACAATTTATGCTGAATTTTTAAGTTGCCATCAAGAAGAAGGGAGACATAATACCTATGGAGAGAATAATTGCAATCACTATAAACAAGAACAATTATTTCTGATAAATAGAAAGGAATGTGGTGAGCAGTAGACTTTTTTTTTAATTTTATATTTATCAGATCAGTTTGACTGTTCAAGGCAACAAATCCTCCAATAAAAGTAAAGAAATTAAATCAGAATAGAGGAGCCTGCAACTAGTCTGGCCTAAGAGGACATTTGTGGCCTACTTAGCTAGCGCAAAGACTTTTTTATATGGCCATTACTGAGACAGAAGCAACACTGCCATTGACATATTGAAGCAAAATTTGAAGAACGAGCTTAATGTGACAAAAGGAAGTAATACGTTCTGACAAGTTGCTATGGAAAATTCTGACGATATTTTGTATTTCCACAGCTCATGGAAGGGCATTTTCTCAGTTTCATATGTGGAATATTTATATCTGATCATAACATGATGTGTTTCACTTGTCTTCAAATTTTGTCTCCACATGTATTGTCTATGAACTGGGCATTTTGCTTCATCTCTAGTGCTACTTACTCGTTACAAAAATCAGAATAAGAATGGCACTTAGCTTATATATTAAATTAGACACTTTCTGTTCATTACTCCAGAATTTTTAAAAAAATCTTAGTTTATGAAGAACAATTAGAATTCCATTTAAATATTAACTCAGATATGTTACCAAGTAAAATGTGTGTTTAGAAAAAAATATCAAACTTCTGGTGAATCATTTTGTGATACAGATTCCAATACATGTTTACTCTTCTCTGTAAAGTGTTAATTTAAAACCATGTTGCAGAAGCAGTGAACTCTATGCATTCTCCACCCGGCGGTTTCACATCCAGCATTTGATTTGCAACACACAAAAAGTGTGCTATTTTTATAATAAGGAAAATGAAAATCAGAGCAGTGTTATCACCCAGTTAATAATTAGAAAGTCATTAATTAAATAAAGCAAGTTGGTTCTAATTCTAAACTCATGGTTCCATAATACCAATTATAGTAACTCTGAGACCACACAATCTCTCCACAGGGAATGCAAAATGGGAACAGAGAAGTGACCACCCTGACCCTCAACTCGACACTCAGTTCATTATGCATCTTTAAATTAGGGTTCCTCACTTTAATATTAAATATGACTTTCAGATAATTAGGGAACACTTCTCTGTGCCCTCTGGTTCTTTAGAATTTGTGGGCAGTTTGAAAGTTGGTCTCCTTGGTGTGCTTTTCTGCTTAGCCTAAGTGATCTACTCTCTGGTCTCCATTTGCAATGAACCTAATGTGACAATAACATCGCCACAAAACATCACACCACTTTCCTAGAATGCGTGCTCATGCATACAGTATCTTACAAGCACACACTTATATTATTTGGGAAAAAATATGTGTCAATATAGAAAAGGAGGTTAATCGTGAGTATACATAACAGTGTATCAATAGTAATTGCTTGAAAAGACTGTCTTTTTAAGGACTGTAGTCTGTGGCAGTAAAAGTGTGCAGTAGTTTAGATGTTATTCCAGTTATTTTCTTTACATTAAAAAAGTGAGATCATGTTCAATGACAATTTAAAAGACCAAATTTAAAACACAATAATAACATTGTTTTATTTTAAACTGCATTACCAGGTTATTTCATAAACCTTAAACCCTTTTTGAATCTCATAGGCATTTAGTAGTGTACATTTTAAACTAAAGCTATTTATTCCTTTGTGATTAAATTATAGGCATCTTTTGACAATTTGAAATTATTTGAGGTTTTATAATTACTTATTTTTATCTAAATTATAAAGGTGATATTATAATTTTGATACAATTTTAAAAATATTTGATCAATACTTTATTTCTATAGAAATAGTAGTTATGATTTAAAAGTATTCTACCAGAATGTTGCCAAAGATACATTAGAAAGCAGATACATGATGCAATTTAAAGTTTTAATATGATTTTTAATTTATATAAAACTTTAATTGATGAGGAGAATCTATTATGTGTATATGTTTTAAAATATAAACCTAAAGTTACTTTTAACATATCATTTTATATAAATGTGAATATCATGAATAGACTAATATATTAGTGTGGAAATATAGTTTAGTTTATAAAAGCATCATCAATTGCTTTTTTTTTTTTTTTTTTGGTCTAAACTGGATAATGTTTGCACTTCTGATTTGATGTAGAGAATTAATAATTTTTTCTAAAAAATCTACTTTGACAATCCAGTTATGTTAAAATAAAATTAAAAAAAACTAAATGTTTTGTGGAATAAAACATGAAAAGAAAAACATAAAGCAAAGCCAAAATATATTAAACCAACAAAAAGTCTTCAAAATACAACTACGCAAAATGTTGTTTTTAGCTAATTTATTTTTGCAACTTGCTGAGTGTTCCACAAGTCTAATTTATACAAAAATTAAAAACTGATAAATTATATTAACTTATTTGTTGCTATTCACACATATTTAAAACTAAATGTTTGGTAACCGCCCCCACCAAAAAAAAAATTTGTTAACAGAGATGTTTAGCATGTTAGACCAAAAACATTGTATTATATAGACTTTTCAGGACAGTGAAAATGAAACCAAATGTCCTTAATGGAACATAACAAACCATAGAGAATTAACTTATATAAAAGATTTATATAAAAGTTCTGTACCGTAAAGAAATTTCAACAGTTTCAGACCACATAAAGGAAAGGGGAAGTTTTGTGACTTGGTGTCTGCAGTCCCACATAAGTGTGTTTTTTTCAAGTCCCCAGGTGGAATACTGCACTTACTTCTGTAGACAACAATGAAAAAAAAGGGTAAGAGTGATTATTTTGTGCCAAAACTAACTCTTGTTGAGAATATTTTATAATCCCTGTAGTACTTCATTGTGCATAGGTAAGATTAAGTTGACAAGCTAGCAGATGGTAGCTCGATGAAGAATGCTTTTATTAATATATAAAAATACCCCAAAGAATTCATGCAGAGTGTCACAATAAAATAAAATAAAATTAAGTCCTATAAATTATGACATGCATCCTAAGAGGAAGAGAGATATGTGTGCATATAAGAGAGGTAATGACATAATTATGATGAATCATGTTACATAGTGAAGAAATTTAAAAAATAAAAAAAAAACTTATGTTTAAATATCTTGTGGGCAAACAGTGGTCATTCAAATAGACCACTGATAAAAGAGTGACAGCATAAAGTGAAAAATAACATATTAAAAATAAAATATCTAATTGATTTTATGTTAAATTATAAATTATTTGATTCCCTTTGCATTAAACCAAAATATCATTCTTTAAAAATGTGTGATATAAACACTTATGAAGGATTCAGACTTAACATATTAACGAGTTTTAAATTTACCCTCATGATGAAAATTCCCCTTAAACTGATTAGGTTCACTTGTGTGTGTGCATACATATGTGTATGTAGAAATTAATTATATAATAATGATAAAGTACAAAATAATGCAAACAGTGTGATGGCATTTGTGTAAATTGTTTAAAAACCACAAACCGTTCCTCATCTATGAAAATATGCATCTGCATGGATAGAAAAAACAGTATATACAATAACTTGGTAAGAAAAATTATCAGGTTTACTTCTAAATATTATTTGAGATGTGCAACTTTATTTTTTTGTAGACTTTTACATCATTAAAGTTATGCTCTTGAAAAGGAAAAATAGCCTTAAATAACTGCATTTTTGTCTTTCTTGCCACTAAGCTACTCAATAGTACAGGTAGTTTTGATTACTCAGGGTTCATAAATATTATGGTTTATAATAATAATATTTACAACAATCAAGTCTTACTTAAAAGTTTTCTCAAAGTTCTTAGAAAGCTTCCTTTGAATACCTGTAATATGTAAACTTTAACTTTCTCTTATTAGATTTTAAATGTAGTATATGTACCAGATAAAACAGAATATGTTTTAATATGAGTATTTATCAGTAAGAAAGAACACTTAGAATAGTTCCCAAAGAACCTATCAGTTAAAGAAACACATTAAAAATATGTACAGGTTTATAGCTTAACTTATCCTTTAAGGTTCTAACATTGCTAGATAAATTTTAAAAAGTATATATTTTACACAATAAAAATGAAAATTAATAAATGGTGGTTATAATCTTTTAGGAAATCACAAAGAAACCCAATTAAACTACTAAGAATATTAGAAGTTATATAATACTTTATTAAAAGTGTTTTAGTTATCCTTATTTATTTCTTAAATCATGTACCAATTTCCTGAATATTATTTAAATTTACTTTCTGCTATTTCTCACATATTGCAATTCTAAACTAAATAGTAATAAAAATTCATCTGGAGAGCTCCATTTAACCTATGCACACCACTCAGACAATTGGTTTCAATGGAAATTAATTCTAGAAGCAGAACCAAGAAAGCAAGGTTAAAAAGCCTATATAAAATGATCTTTGTACTTGACCATGAAATGAATATTTTGCTTAGTGACCACTGCTATTTGGAGCAGAGCATATGTTAGTTTGAATAGTTGGTGCAGTTGACAAAACCTATGTGGTGACTTTTTTGGTATACAGATATATGCCTAATTCTAGAACATTTTTGAGACCCACTTACTGATTATAATATTAGTTAAAGAAATAATCATGCCATCCCGCTAATAATTATAACAATGAAATAGCCCACTTGGTTTGGTGTCGCTCACCAATGTGAAGGGTCATAGGTTTGATTCCAGGTCAGTTCACATGCTTGGGCTGCTGCTTTGGTCATTGGTTACAGCATACGAGAGAGGCAACCAGTCGATGTGTCTCTTCCACATCAATGTTTCTCTTTACCTCTTTCTCCCTCCCTTCCTTTCTCTCTAAAAATAAATAAATAAAATATTTAAAAAGAAAACCGAATCGTCATGGCAGTCTTAGTTCACCTGTTTTAGTTACTAACAGCATAAACACAAGTGGAAGTCTACTTGAGTGTAATGAAAGGAGTTCTCCGTCTGGAGGACTCGTATAAGCTTCAACATGGGAGTAGTAAAGGGAGAAATTAGCTAGACCATAATGGGGGCAGATTGGCCAGATACTCCCTTTTTGCTTAATTTTCTAACTATAAGAATATAATTGTTAGAAGAAAAGAATTGTGATGGAGTAGAATTATGTCGATATCAATATTTTCTATAGCACTGGTGATACAGTGCTTACTAAGTGTTGGAGGTACCACTAAAATGTGTTAATTCTATGTGTTTATATGACACATAATCAGTGTGCCCAGATATGTGGTTAAACATGATTCTGGGTGTGTCTGTGAGTGTGTTTCTAGAAGAAATCAATATCTGAATACACTGACTGAGTGAAGCGGGTTACCCTCTCCAGTGTAGAGGCCTCATCCAATCCTATGGAGGCCTACAAAGAACACAAAAAAAGGGCTGATTTAGAGAGAATTTACTTTATCGGCCTACGTTTGAGCTTGAACATCAGCCATCTCCTGTCTTTGGACTTAGACTGAAATTTATGTCAACAGCTCTGTAGGTTCTCAAGCCAACTGCACATCAGTCCTTCCTATTGGTCTTCTCTGGTGAACCCAGACTGATACAGCGTGCTTCTATAGTTAGGAATTCAGTGCAATATTTGTGTGAAAGTGTGCACAGGAGGATTTATGTTTACTTCATTTCACTTCTCTCACATTAGTTAATTCTTCAGGTCTTGAGGAGGCTGGAATATTTTTACAGCTCTCAAAAGCTTGCTTGAAAGTGAAGGATTAAAGATATGGCTTTAAGAATGCAGAACATTTATATACACAATACCATGTATGCTTCCATTAATAGTTACTTGGGCAACCGTTTTCCTTACTTTAGTATAATAATTGTCATGTACCATGGATACTCAAGGTATCCAAGGTTAAGGACCAGAAGACTTCACACATTTTTAGAAGTTGCAGTTGAAGTCATCAACCCTGGAGGCATTATGGAAATAAGCTGCAAACCAACAGTAGCCTAACTAAAAATGAATATTAAGAGTGAAATGTGATAAGGAAAAATCTTTTTTTCTATTCTCCTATTTTTAAAGCTATTTCCAGTTTAAATATCTTGCCACCAGCTAGTCTGCATTGATAAAATTTTAGGTGACATTATCAGGGAACACGGGAGGGGCTGATGAGCCAATAATGACTGCCATCCTCAGTTTGAGCTTATTACCTTATTCTTAGAGAATTATATATAATATTCTAAGAAATGCAGCCCTTCTCATGAACACTGAATGGTTGTCAGAAATATCCAGTGCTTACTCCAATAAATTTTTCATATTGCCTAAAGAAAAAAAAAATGAAGGTTAGGTATTCTAAAATAAGAAAAATAGCACAAATTGATGAGAAAATGCAAAATCAATTGAAGAAAAGGAATTTACCTAAATTTAAAGAAATATTTTAAACTACTCATTAAGTATATGTAACCTAGAAAAAATTTTGTTGTATTGAATATTGTTTCCTCTTTAAAAAAAAATGGCATCAATGTTAGAAATTATTGGGAATGTTTCATGCCCAACTGGCCCTTTTATTTCTTATACTTTCTCTGCTTGTCTAATCATCATTGTGTGACCTTTGTAGAAAATTCAGTCTGTGTAGAAATCTCTTTCCGGGAACACAAGAAGTGCCGGGTTAGAAGACAGTGTCAATGAAGTTGCTTGCTACTCCACTGTTTAATGTTTGAACAATTACCTCTATTAAAAGTTACAAGGAAGGGAAGTGGTTTGGGTAAAGATAAAGGCAATGAAATCCTCTTCAAACCATTAAATATCTTCAGAAAACTAAGCATATATAGCCTTCAGTGAAGTAATTAAAGAAAGAATCACATAAGGGTATGACTTAAGTGAGTAAGACAGGCTGTGAAACCAGGTCATCTGAAAGACGCAGACTTGGAATCAACTGATGTTTAAGGAAACAAGGAACAAAGAGAAAAACAACAACCAGTAGGCCTCTCTCTGGCATACCTGGTTTATAGCCCTCTGAGTCTGCGTCCTCTATTTTGTAAAAAATGTCGCCAATAAACGATAAATCATGTATCAGGTAAACTTAACTTCCTTGAGATAAATCTTTTTCTACCTAAGATTTTTGTTTTGTTTTGTTTTTCCAAAATCTTGTTAGAGTAGAATTTAAAAATAGAGGTGATTAAATTAACCCAGTTTATTACAGGGACACTTGTCTAATGTTTGGAAACAAACACGTTATGTTTGCTATTTACGGTATTTAATATATTTATAATTGTTGGACTATTACAAATGTTAAGGCTGTTTTTCTTATCAACATATTCTCGTTAGTGGATTACTTCTTGGAGATTTTTAAATATTTGGAAAATTTCTTTTGTTGTTAAAATCCTTTATCAAGCACTTGAAGTTATTGAAAATAGAGTTAAAAGTGTTAAACATATAAACTCATTTAAAGAGCTGATGGTTTAAGAGTATTCTATTAAATTTAAGATAAACAATAAAAAATTTCAATAATTATTGTATTATTCTATGTAAAATTTACATACTTACAAGCAGGAGAGCAAGAACTAAAGAGAAGAAGGCTTTTGGAAGTTTAGATTTCAGCGAAGAGATTTTCAAAAATCCAAGGAATTCTAAATAGTATCGTTTGTATATAAAATTTTCTCAGAAACAAACAAAAATATCACATTCTCAAAAACAGAATTTTATAATTTGTTTAAGCAAGAAGATATGAAGTATAAAAAACACTGTTATATATTAAGTAAAATAATAATGATAGTAATAATAACGTGTTTAATAATTATTGAAGGACTAGAGGATTGGAAGTTAAGAAACTCTGATAGGCGTTCTGAATCACCACTGCAGTTGAAATCCAGATTTAGAGAAATGCCACTGCTCTGGACATTGTCATTAAACAACTACTGGTACCACGCCCACAAAACTGCTAACTAGTTAGCCCTGCCACTGCCAACCCTTTATTCTGCCAAAATCTGCTGGTTCATTCAAGATGGACCCTCTGAACCTTATAAAATTGCCTGAAAGATACAATCTGGTTCATTCTCAGAACCCTGGTATCACGGAGACAGAAAGTATGGATTTTGTCTTCTCGCGTTCAAGTCGAGGTCAGGTGGAGCGACCTTGAAAACCTCTTGCACACGCGTGGGCAGGAAGTCAAGAGAGTGTATGCAGAATAAAGGTTTTCTAAGTGTCTAACCAAAATGTATTTGACAGTGAAATTTTCAAATAATAACTGAGATGGACTTGTTTTGAAACTATTAACTTGATAGAGCTACTTTTAAAGAGATATTCTGTTTTATCAGTTTTACAAGCAGTTTTATTAAGTTTTATGGGCAGCATAAAACACAAAACCATTTGCATTCAATATTCTTTTCTTCAAGTATCATAAGCAACAGATATTCTCATTCTAACTCTGAGTCTGACACCATACAAAAACCTCACTCCACTATTGTCCTTATAGCTTTTAAGTAATGTGATTAAATTGAAAAAAAAAAAAAACACTTTAATATGTCATCTTTCAAAACAATCATGTCAGATAGCATCATCAGTTATCTTTAAGTCTTCTGTGTCAATGTTGGAAAATAGTCTAGTGTAGGAATAAAGTAACAGAGAAGGGAAACAACATTGAAAATAAAACATATTATTTTGACCCAGAATAAAATTTAAATATGTGCACACAGTTGTGAAGATAGGCTAATACTTAATAATTCCAACTGCACCCCCTTTTTGTATTATTCCATATGCAAATGGAAGAAAGGATTTCACAAGAGGATGAATTGTACTTAGTTGAAAATCCAGAATAGAACAGATATACATTGGCAGTAAGTATGCATCATAGTATCATCAACATTTGATTTATTTCAGGTGTCAAATAAAGTAGAAGAGATAAAATAAGAGAAGAAAACACTATATAGTACAAACATATTAAACACTTGACTTGGGTTCTGAGGAGCAGTGCTTTGAAGTCTCAATTTTATAGTCACTTAAAATTTTATCTGTCCTCAAATTTATGCAAATAATCTGTGTATACAGATACTTTTATTATAAAACCATTTGATAAATTAAGAATATTTCATTTTTATTGCAATAAGGTCTCAAGCATCTGCAATATTTATATGTCAGATTATTCTATCATTTCAATTGAGGTGGAAAAGTATACATTTCTATGTATTTGAAAATATAAACCTTTCTTTTACAGAATTACACTTAGAAATGCTTTTCTTGTTATGAGATTACATTTAAAATAATCTACATTAAAGTTTATAGTTTCATTTTTACATTTAAATTTTACTCTATCTTAAACTCATTTGTATGGATGTTGTGACTTATCAGTCTGACTTAGATATGATTACCTTGCATCTAACTTTGGTTTTGATAATTTTCTGTGATGTGATTGCATAAAGAGCATGTATTTTTACTTCGTTTCATGTAAAAATAAATACACAATTTTTATGGTTAAACTCCATTTTTTGGGGGGGTCCTTCCTCATATTTCAACTAAATTAACATATTATGCCTCAAAATTTTTTTCACCCATTTGTTCTCCCTGATTTTTTATTGGTGTTCTTTCAGCCAATAATTTTCACATCATTCACCTAGTTCTTTAATCCAAAACCTGGGGATCACTCCCGACGTTCCCAATGTATTCCACCCATATAGGATGTCACTCAGTTCGGACAAATTTCCTCTTTTGATAAGTCTAGAACTTTTTCATTTATATCCTTCTTCACTCACTCCATTTCAATCAGAATTATCCTCATGCTTCCTTTAAATGACTACAATCCACTAACAGACACCAGCACCCATATCCTCATCCTCCAACCCATTTGCCTCTGCAGTTGAAATTGATTTTCAAAATGTAATTCTGATCTTGTCACCTACACCATTTCTTCACTGTTTTACCATTTCTTCTTTAAATATAGTCCTAACTTCTTAACCTTACCTATAAAAGCCCATTGATATGCCTTTTTTCCTTATCTCTCTTGCCAGCCTTGTTTCTGTGTGCTTCTTTCAATTTCTCCAAATGTCAGGACACCTTTACCATTAACTGTTACTTATTCACACTGCCTGGAGCACTCTTTGCCTTCCTGTTCACTTAATTCATTCTCTCAGCTTCAAATGTCACTTTTTCAAGAAAGCTTTTAATTAGCACCCATTACTGAGACTAATACTGCATGTATGTCTATACATAACACTATTAGTTGTACTTTTCCACTTAACGGAAGTTACCTCTGTATCCTTTCCTCAAAGGGGTCACAAAACGTGCCTGTTTTGTTCACCACACCTCCTTGAGCCTTCCCTTAGTGTTGGCACAGGTTAGAGACTCCAATAATATGAGTGAAAAAATGAAGGTGTGCATTTGAACTTGGATGTGTGTTTAAATAGACATATACCACTCTGAAATGTGTGTTTGTATGTATGTGTGTGTGCATAATTCTTTATCACACATTCAACAAACTCCCAACTATGCAAATTTACCAACTTCTCGTCTATACAATGTGAAATAGCATAACTAATATATAATGTATAGGTTTATTTTTATAATATTACTTGAATTAAAAAAATGAATTGCATTTTTCTTAGTTAACCCTGCAATCAGGGTTTGTAATATTTACAAAACATTTAATTAAGTGTTTATACTAAGAAAAATAAAAGTTCAGCTATTTCTCTCCTAATTATAAGCAGTGTCAGTAAAAAGAAGCTCCAGAATTCAGAATTATTTATTTATTTATTTTTTGTCAAACATCTATGTAGAGGGGAAAAATCCTTGCAATATGAAAGAACTAATATGAAGCTATTTTCACTTTCTTTATTATGCAAATTGGATATAAAAAATTTAAATTACAACCTATTATCAGACTGTAAGTATTAAATTAGAATATGTCAACTCTTTTAAAATATATTTATGGTTTAGCTTCTTCTTTTGTTCCTCATTGATATCAAAATATACAGAGGAAACAATTGATAAATCAGTTGTCAATGTTAGATAATTAGTTCCATTTTCCTGTATTAAAGTTTAATATATCCATTACAAAAATCACAGAATTGTAAGGATACTATGAAAATTGATTCTCATGGAGCATAACTAAAAGTTATAATTAAATGTTTGAGAATAACTCAAGACACCTAAAAATATCCCAAATGCTTGGGCTTTAAAGATTTTTATAATTGTTCACATATTTTAGGCATGTTAAAAGAAATTATAATAAATTATTTTGAAAGTTGTTTTTATATAAAGTATATACAAATTGTCTCAATATAAGGTATAACTTATTTCATGAAAGCAAGCCTTTCAATTAAAATTGTTTTCAATGTATTATTAGAACAAAGGATTAATTACTTTGAAATAAAGCCCTAAGGAAATGAAAAATAAACATTATTCAGGAAATTATTGAAAGTATTTTTTAAAATCTAAACAAACTTGTTTCTGTTATTGTGTACTTTTTCTTTTGAATATATTTAAAAATTATTTTTCAGCATATTCTTGTTTTCTTTAGTTCCTTGACTTCTCTATATATCTTGATCTTTCTTTATGAACATTATAAGCTGCCAAAGACAGACTGCTGTTATCAGTACTGAATTTAAACCCTGCCCCTTTGTTTTGTTAGCCAAGTGACCCTTGGTAATTTGTTTAACTTTTCTTTTCTTCATTGGTCTCATCTGTGATAAGGGGCAAATAGTAGTATCCCCCATCAGAGCTGTTAACCGTAAGTAATTTAATAGAAATAACAGTGTTTACAATATAACAAACACCCAATTCTTAGCATTTATTGATGTTTTTATTTTATTACATTGCTGGGAAGAATGGAAAATATAATAAAAAGGACAAGATAGAAGATATAATTAATCAATTTGTAAATAAATTTTAACTAATGCTAAGCTATTTCTCAGTATTGAATACTTATTCTTCATTAGGCATAAAAATAATAAATGCATAATGAACTAAGTTGAATAATAGTATTAATGTTTTATGAAGTGCAAATAGACTATAGTTTTAATCTAAAAATACACTAGACATTTTTAAGTACTATTATTATAAAAGCCAATTATTAAATTGGTAACAAACAGGAAAGAAGCGTAAAATTTGTCATTAAATAAGAAGAAAGAGTGGGCAGGTAGTTCAGACTGCTACTTCTGAGATAGAGTGCTTTAGCTAGCACCCCATTTCTGTCACTTACTAGTTATACTCTCTTGGCCTCTATTTTCTCAATTGTAGACTAAATAAACAGAGTTACTTTTTCATATGTTGTTGTTAAGAAAGTATGTTTTGATAATAGGCACTAAAGTAATGCTCAAAATTATTCAACAATTGCTATGTTAATGATGAAAACCACAAGACGGGTATCACTACAATAGACCATCAAAATATAATGCTTTTGATTTCTAAGTTAAAATGTATATTGAATTCTAGAGTTAACATATTAAACAAACAGCTAAAGCAAGCACAATAGATAAAATGATTCAATTGTTAAGTGTTCTTACCATAAAAGTAAACACACACACAATCAAAGGGTTAGGAGAAAATATTTTGTAGTTTAGATATGTTTATTACATTGATTGTCATGATGGGTTTATAGGCATGCACATATCTTTAAACTCATCAAATTGTATAAAACAACTAGGTTCAGTTCTGTAATCAATTATACTTCGATAAGCTGTTGTAAAATAAGGAATAGAATTCTCTAATTTGATAATATTACTTACTTAAATAATTACAAATTTGCCATTTTGCTTGTGTGTGCCTCTTCACATACTACAAACGTATGTGCAGGAATAATTCTTTATCAGGATATGTTGATTTTTACTTTGGTAAAATTTTGGATTTTAAAAGAAAGATGTTAAACAGGCCTAATAGAATTATAGACTCCATTCCAGGAATCTGAATTGTCCAGCATACAATGGAAAACAAGTAAATTAGAAAAATTACCTGGTGCCTAACCTAATTAATTAAATTGCATTAAGGGAACTAATAATGAGCTGACTCTAAATTCTTCAAATGTAAACAGAGAGTTGATTGGGATTAATGGATTTAGAAGAAATTTGCATTAGCACTCTAACCAGACAAACTGGCTTTTGGCTGCTTGGCACCTTTCTATATGACTCAACTTGTGTTGAAGGAAGCACGTTTTTTTATTAACAGGATTCCAACCTTGGGGTGGGGGGAGGGGCGACATCACTCTGCTCAGAGCCCTTCTCTCCCCTGAGACCCCCAGTCCCCAAAAGGCTACAAGCCAAAACCATGCCCAGAAGTTCTCCTTTTCCATAAGCCGGTCACACAAGCAGATCTCCCTCTTCGCTGGAATGTGCACTGGTGGGTTTTAGAGTCGCCATTTTCTTGCAGTAGCCCTCTAATTCAGAATCTGGGGTGTGCTCTTCCTAGCCTCCACGTGGCGGTTCAGGAAACGGTGTGCCCTGCTACACTGGGTCATGCTCTCTCGCACGCTGTTCCCCAGGGAGCTACCCATCCCTGCAAGGGACCCTACCTCCAGGAGTGGGGTCCCGTCTATACGGGGTCTAAGCCTGTAGGGGGCCCCGCGTCTCCCGGTCCCACAGGCACATCTGTCTATGCGGGGAGCAGGGTCAGAGGCTGAGAATGTCCAAATGACAACAGCCCAGAGAGAGAGACTTTGCTCCAAGCTCCGAAGTCTCATACGAAGAGTCCCTGGACAAAGAGAGCAACTTCTCCATACCAGGCATATGAGAGAGAGAGAGAGAGAGCCTTTCTGCTGGTAAGTCCCGCTCCCTTTAAAATCACAGAAAGGCAGACCAGTTTCAGAACATGCCAATGAAAAGTACCGTCCTCCACAAACAGAGAAGTCTGCAGCTTAGCATTCCCAGCCACAGCTCAGCTCGAAGCATCTCTCACAGATCTGTGTCCACTGGCCTGAGTCCTTCACGCAGCATTGGTCTCTCTCCTCCAGAGCTGCCTGTATTCCAGCCATCAGCTCACCCGTGTGCCTGTGCGCTTGGCCGGGTAGGTCCTCCGCAGCGATGCTGGCTTCTGTGTGGGAAGGTGCCCGAGGGTGTTTCCTACGGGCTTGCTGACCTCCAGCTCTACAGACAGAGGAATGGCCCACAGACAGACCTACAGGCAGGCTCCGCGTTTCTTGGCACATTCTAGTTTTAAAGGCTTGTCTCAGAACTTCCTGCATGGCTAAACAACGGGGTCTTGCTATGGTGTGTTAGTGTCCATCATTTTTGCTGGCTCTCCAGTGTCTTTGACCCTCTTTTGGCTGCCATTTTTCAATCAGGGCAAAAGTTTCTCAGCCATGTGCAGGTGTACATGCACCTGTCCATCCTGGGTGAGGCACCCGTTCCCTGCAGCTCACACAGGTGCTGTATGGGCTTCTCCCTGCCTACGTCACAAGTCACTTTGCTGAGTCACTCTGCTGGCACATGTCCTCACAGTCACACACACATTCTGTCCACGGCAGAAGCCTTCTTCCACAGCCCCTCCCTTCAGGAAGATACAGGCTGTGAATCTTCATCTGTTATGCAGTGAAACTCAAACGCCGGTGCTTTTCTCTTTGTAGGCATTCTTTCCTGCCTTTATTGCAGGATTGAGGTGTTCCCCTATTTTCTGGGCACTCATGCTGTGTACCCTGTTGCAGCATGGTTGTAAATTAGAAATTACAGGAGATAATCTTTAGTTACTGAGAGATAAATTAACTCTGCTTTCCTAGAAATAATTCGTATTATTAAGAAAGGTAGGACTTCATGCTGCTCATTGCTTTGAGACCAGTGAATTTCGTATAAGGTATGGCATACGCACAGAGGAAAAAAGTCACAAATGTACTGCCACTTATGAACTATTACATTTGTTGCTATATATGTGATCTATATACCAATACCTGCTATTTCTGGGTTTCGTTACCTACTTCCTTTAAGGAAATTTATAGTCAAAATGAGAAACAATAATTAAGTGCTGGCTAAGACGAAGAAATAATTTCTGAAACTATAGCACTATTAGTCATAACAGTCTTCTCAAGTCAACATTATTACCAAGCAGATGGGAAAATTGAAGTACAAAGAGGTTAATTGTCTGACACATTCAGTCACTAGCTCAAGAGGAAAGGAGACCGTGAACACCCAACTTGTTAGTTCTCAAGGCCAATAAATTAAAAAGAAACTACTGAGTGCTTTTGCTATTTGACATATCTATTGCAACTAATTAGCACTAATTAGCACTATTCTTCCACTTTGCAAGACTTAAGGCATTTTTAAAGCCTTGTCACTTGGAAAATTATTTAGTACTTGGTATTATTTGAAGATGTAGCCTCCAGGAAAATCAGGATGAAATACTCCTCTTCAAATTACTCTTCTTCTCCTGGTTACCAATGAGCAACAGATATGAGGGAAAATAGTATCATAGAATAAAAATACATTTCTAGTCCCTCTCCAAGGACCCTTTCTCTTCCAACACACAGCTCTGATAAAAGCCTGATTGGTGTATATGATTTATGTTTCAAGCTTAAGGAAACCCTTTTCTCTACACACAAATACACATTGTAGTTCCAGCGGATAAGACTGACAAAGAAATAAAACTCACCACTGTGAGGAAACAGGTCAAGTTTGGCTCACCTACCCTGCTCCATTGAGAAGAAGAGAAAAATATTTGCTAGCCAGATTTTTCTAGACTCACACATGGAATAACAAAAGTAAAATAAAATAAAAAAAGTAAAATAAAATAAAACAAAACAAAACAAAATAAAAATAAAATAAAATGAGAAAGCACAAAAGAGGAGAGAAATCATTATAGGATAAGTTGTGACTTTAAAGATGAAGGTTATGCTACTTTAATAGTGACATAAAAAAAGAATCCATAAATATTCAAATCCTACTATCTTAGGAATCCTTAAGATCATCTATACACTGAATAGATGACCCAAAATTAGAAGACTTGAAAAAACTAAAGTGTCCATGTTATGTTTTATTACAGTTTAATAATATAAATTGAAATCATCAAAAGGAAGTGGAACAGGGGGTGAAGTCTGAGAAAAACCAGATACAAGCTTCCCAGTTGTTCTCTCCCAGTGCAGTCACACAGACATGCTCAGTTTTCCTGCCAGTGATGTGTGCGAAAATCTATGAAATAGTGCCGACCAGGTAAGTTCACCTTAGCCTTGTTGTCCTTTTTTAAAGAAGTCAGTCATGTGATTTACTGAAATCAGCTACAATTTAGATTTAAGCCTTTCCTGGAAGTTGCATGTCATCAATAGTGGCCAGAGTCCCAAAACAGTTGCATCAGACATATTGTTGCCTAAATGGGTAGAAATCGTTTGGATTCTTTCTACGCTGCTGCCTACCCAAACTCCTTTATCCTCTTATTTTCCTTTTCTACATATTTGACTTTCCCTGTTACACTGTAGTTATTTGTTGTCATGTCAGTAGTTTTTTGAAGTGATGGTTGTATATCAAGAAGATTTTATTCTTTAGAGTTAATTTTCTTTGTTCATTTTTCTTTATAACTACATATTTTTAAGATGTATCTTATTCATTATGCCAGAGAGGCTGCTATAGTGTTTGAAGTCATCAAAATAAAACATAACAGAGTGATAAGCAGTGACCCACCAAAGTTTTCAGGTGGTAATCCCAAAGCCAAAATTAAGTATAGAGACAGGAAAAAAAAGTTTTAACCAGCTTTAGAAACATCAAAAAAAGAGATCAAAATCAGAAAATTCAGAGCAATGTTTTTGCTCTTGCTATTAAAAATGCTATCATCTTCACACAAACTTTCCAATTAGCACCATCATGACAGCAGTTGAGGGGTATCTCTGTCTGGAAATAGAAACTGGAATTGTGTGTGTTCAGTTTAATAAACTCTTCAGAGTTTTAGAATAATATTTCAAAGATAATATAGTTAACAGAAAAATCAAACTATGCAAACAGGGCTTACTCTCTCAATTTGAATACATTTCAAGTTTTTTTTTTCTACTTTGAAACTTTCAATGTACCTCAATAGTCATTTTCACACATGAAGAAGAAAAAATATTTTAACTATTATCTTATAATAGTTTACACATTTGACAATCACTTACTTTAAAGCATATAAAACAGTGGACAACAGGTAAATTTACAGAATTTTTCTTAAAATTGAATAATACAGCAAAGGACATAATATCAAATTTTAAACAAGAATCATTTATGCATATATCATATATAGGGGCAAAAGTAGGATTACAGTTGTTTGTATGGAAAATAATATGCTAATAAATATTAATAAAAGAATAACCTCTGTTCATGTACTCACAACTGTAAACCAGAATTTTTACATACATATAATGTGAACTAAAAGACACACGGTTTTAGAAACTGATAGACCTCTGTTAAAATCTTACTTTTAAGACTAATAAATGTGTAACACTTGATGATCAATTAAGTGTTAAGCTCTGTGTCTTCTCTGAAAACTAGGAGAAAATAATGTCAACTTTTCAAAGCTACAAAAAGGATAAAAATATATTAATTAGATAAAGTAGTAATTAAAGTACCCAGCTTATAGGAGGTTTTCAAAAACTGGTAGATGCCATAGTAAAACACATTTATTGACCATGAGTAATATACTAAAAAGTATCTTAAGTAATTCATTGAAATTAACTCAATCATCACAAAAACACACAACTTCTAACACTTCACTGTGTACTGAATGTGCCATAAGTAAAAATAAAAGTCATCAACTCTTGCACAAAACCAAGGCTGTTAAGGTTCTTCAATCATCTAGTCAATAATCATTTAATTAGACCTTAGCAGGAGAGACAATTACAGGTTCTAGAGTCAGCATGCCTCAGTTCAAAATCTTTCAATAAAGAAGCTTACGCAATTTACTTGTCTCATATATTATGTGTAACGGAACAGTGAGTGAATGTAGTTACAGTTCTTAAACATTTCCCGATGCAGTGTAGGTACTTAATAAATGATACTGATTGTTATAATTATTCTTAGTAGTAGTTGCTGGGACCTGAGTTCATTTAGCAGCATATTAGCATAAGGGTCTCCAATGTGGTAGGGCAAGATTAGTATATTAGCGAATAAACATTCAAAACGTTGTTATGGAAAAGGACATGTGAGATATGAGAGATAAAGGTAAGAGAATGAAAAGTTTTACTAAAAGAGCTGGGTTAGAAGTTAAGATACCAGGAAAATTTCAGAGGCAGGACAAATTAAAGAGCTTGACAGAATATGAAGTGACTGGAGAACATTACATAGCGGGGAATAACAAAATAAGATGGCCATTTGGTAAGATACGAAAATGCAGGCATAGGCAAGAGATAGATCATGGGAATCCCTACATATATATTGAAGATTGTATCCTTATAAGCATTTATGTGCCTTAGCTTTCTTTTTAAGTAAAATATTACATAATTAAGAGATATGTTTCTAAAAATGTAAGTCTTGTGTAAAGAAGGTATATTTCTAGAGGGGTGAATGGAAGAAGACTAATAATAAAGTCAGGGGAAAAAATTTGGCTCAGTAAGAGAAAAGGACCCGAAATTGTCTAGTGAAACTGGTGATAGAAAAGATGGCAGATATTTCTAAAATGCTGTGGAAGTAAAATCAACAATCAAGTTTTGTTTTTGTGAACAGTTCTCTAAGATAAACGCAAAGTTTCTGGCGTTGATGGATGAGAGCACAGTCTGTATCACGCACTGACTAAGCATTTAGGAGAAGCTGGTTAGAAGATAAGTATGTAATATGTACCTAGACATACAGGTGTGGAGGTAGCTAGTCACAATTTACTGTGTGCCTGTAGCTCGGGGAGGCAGGCTGGCCGCACACCCAGGTTTCTGAGTCATCTGCAAATAGAAAAGCAAAACCACTACAAAATAAAATTGGGGAAAAAAAGATGTAATCTCCTTCGGTATAAGTGAGAAGAAAAAGAAGATAATTTACAACAATTGTGTGGTGCTGGGATGGTGCTAAAATGCCAGTGAAAGTTTATCTAAGCTTAAATCTTCTGAATAATGAATTCCTTCTCTTATATGTGATATTGGTCCTTTCTTAAACCTACCTCACTTATGAAAATATAGCTCTTTGGAAAAAAATAAATCAAACACTTTTCTTTTTCAATTTGCCACTGGTAGTTAACATTTTGGCTTTAAATATGAACTTTATATAGGAAATGTTTTTTGAAAATAAGATACATTTTCCTAATATAATCCAGAAGTACATTTTTAACAATTAGATATATCTAAACAGTAAGTGTAACACAACTGACCAATAAGTTTGATTTGGACCTAAAATTGGAAGACTTAATTATTGGAATTAACCAACTAATGCAGAAGAAAATTTGGAAAGATTTAAATAACCCAGAATTAAAACTTTTAAAAAAAGTGAACAATAATAGTCTGCTTGCTTTCATTTTAAAACCACCTTAAATAAAAATGCTGAAGTTAGATCTATTTCCCTATACAGAATGATTAACTATTTTAGGGGAACTTCTCATGACTTAGTCATATTTTTATTGCATTCATGTTCCCAGCTGCTAAGGCATTGATTGTTTTTGCATATATAGCAGTAAAGTTAGTACTTCCAGATCCTGAATGTGTATATCTGCTGGTGGCTACAAAATGGCTCCTGACCTAGGAATTGTTTTTAATACAAACAGGCATCTTAAAATTCCATGAATGTCCCATTACAGTGATGATAATAGTTTTTCTCATCACCTTTTACTTGTGAAGTACAATACCTACTGTGTGCTAGGCACTGTACTATGTATGTATAATTCTCATAACAATCTTATCATATTTTCCCACATCATACAGTGTAAGAGATGAAACTAAGTTGCTTAGGGTTCCCATTCAGTAAGAACCAGACTAAAATACAAGTCCTACTTTTATCTGTTTTGAGTTTATTCTAGTGTATGGTGTAAATTGATGGCCTAGTTTCATTTAATTGCAAGTACTAGTCCAGTTCTCCCAACATCATTTATTGAAGAAATGGTCTTTATTCCACTGTGTGCTCATCTCAAATGCAATTTATTTTAAATAAACCTGATCCTTCTGAGTAGACTAAATAAAAGACACTGTTATTCATTCATTTATGAATCAGAAATCTGAGGCATCCTAGACACCTGCTTTTCTCTGTACTCTCAAATACACTCAATAAACAAATCACAATATTATACTTTCCTATCCACTTTAAAACATGTCACTCTTTTTCATACCTGCTATTTCAGGGTTCCAATAGGGTTGTTATGTCTGGCTTTTTTACTACAATTATCATCTAATTGCTTTCTATCCTAACAATAGGACACTAATTGACTATCATTCACACTTACATTAAAATAGTCTTTACTAAAAATACCACTTAATTTCTTAAAATCATATGTTATCACATTGTCTTTAGACTATCTGTGTCTGATAAACAAACTATCTCTACGTTCCTTGCATACCCCTCCCATCTTACTAAATTGTTTTGCATCCCTTTTTTTGTAACCAATATATACACACATATATAAATATATATATATATATATATGCTTCTAAATATCCATATTTTGCTACCTGAAATTAAGCTTTCTATGTTTTTGCCAATTTTATTGTAGTTTTATGTTCTCCATGAGCCTATATTATGGAAAGTGTTGATATGGAAATTAGGGGACAAATGACTTTCTGTTTCTTGGTCACTTGACTCTACAGCTGAACTATACACATGTAAGTACCATGTAAGCAGCTGAAATTCCATGTAGAATTCCATATTTTGTTATATTAATTGATATATTGTGTGCTGTATAATTTATACAAGTAATACTCTACTTCTCCATCCATTGACTCAACATATTTATTATTTCAATAGGAAAGTAGCACAGAACTAGAACATTACATTTTTATTCTGTTTTAAAATATAATACTGAATTCCATTACAGATATAAGCATCTGAAATTCAAAGTGTTTTTTTTTTAATTTGCAAGAGTTACACTCTAGGTTTGTAAAAAGTGTCATAGACCTTTTAAAACTTGATGTTAAAATATCAAGAGCAAGTTAATGATGGATTAACTAACATCATACAGTTACACAATAAGCAGGGACATTTTGACTGTATATAACAGCGGTTTCCAAACTTTACAGGCAAACAAACAAACAAACAAACAAACAAAAAAGAGCACTGCCTGGACTGAACTGATGGAAGAAGTTTGAGAAAGAGAATATAAAAAAATTAGGTGCTAGTTTGATAGTGCTAGTCTTTATAGTGCATAGATTTGAGATTAAAGAAGGTAGAATGTAGAAATATTGATATTTCAAGAGTTACCCAAGAGATATCAGGAGAATTTTGTCTGATGTCTTTGTCTCTCCACTTTTCAAAGAAATCCTGGGAAGATATTTATGCTTGTGTGTGTGTGTGTGTGTGTGTGTGTGTGTGTGTGCATGTGTGTGTTTAAAACTAGAAAGAGGAAGCTTTTACTCTCACATTATAAAATTTTAAAGTTCACTTGAGTGAATATAAAGGGAAAAATAAATCAACAAGACAGTCCTCAGAAACTTCATTCTTTAAAAAATATGTCCTTGAAATTTTTTGCTGTTTTAAGTCGCATCATAAACCACAAACCCAGAATAAATTGATCAGAATTCTGAAGCATCTCTTTCTGGTCTATAAGTCAATCAGAATTATCTCTGCTTCTTTAACAGCTACTTAGCATTCTCAATTTCTGTGTTCTATAATATAAACTATTGAGTTGGCCAAAAAGTCTGTTAAGATTTTTCATTAAAATAAAAGACACATTTTTCATTTTCACCAATAACTTTATTGATTTGGATATTTTGAGTATGTTGGCTATCTCCCACTATTGACTTCTAGTGGGTAGAGGCCAGGGGTGCTACTAAATATCTTCCAAATTCATGAGACAGCCCCACAGCAAAGACTTATTTGGCCAAATGTCAATAGTACCAAAAAACATGGCAAACCATTTTGGATCAGTCACAGTACCTTCTCCATACACCGAACAAATATGTTTTTGTGTTTCAATTGCAGTTTTACCTTTCTTGAAATAATAAAACATAATATGTGAAAAATGTTACATATTTTCTTCCATCTTCAATATTAAAATGGCTGCACAAAAATTCACCAATTTTGATGTTCTTTATAAAAACATGTTGATATGACAGCTGTCACAATACAATCTAACAAACCTATTACAAATGAAGTTAAAGACAACTAAGCACTATTAGGACCATTGCATGGAAAAATAACTTAAAAACCTTTTTGGTCAGCCCAATATATAAGACCAGTTTCCACAATGAGAGAGACAGTGTTTTCAAAGACAGGTCCCTTGCTCAACAATTTTAATAAAAATATTCCTTGCTTTAATTTGTTTTATTATCTTGAAGTTTCTTTTCTTTTTTTGAAGGCATTTCTGACTCTGTCAGGCAAACTCAGTCACAAATTTCTCTAAATAAGGTACATTTTTAAAAATGCATCCATTATATAGTTACTATATAGTAACCATAATGTAATTACTGTAGTATGATTATATATTACAAATTTAAGTGCTTATTTACTCTAAAATAATATTATCATGTATATCATTGTGAGTTTATATCAAACATATTTCTAGGCACATCTAACAAATTAATATTTTTTGAAACATACTTGTTTTTATAAAGATATTGCAAAGGAAAAAGAAGTGATAATTTTTGGGGAGAGTCTCAAATTAGAGGAAAAGTAAGAGAAGTAAAATCAAAGAAATAAATTGTATCCATATTTTCAGTTACATGGAGGAATGAAACAATAGTCCAATATCATCAGTTGAGTAAACAGATGGTGTCAGGGACCATGCAGCCAACAATGCCCCCAGGTTTAAAGAGAAGTCAGATAGGATGAAGACCATCTGATTTGGGAAACTTGGTAATTTTGAGGGAGTGTTACCTATAGAATCATTTGAATGAAGCTGTAACACAACTGAAAGAAGAGTATTTATTTTAAGATGCTTTTATTTGATGGGGGGTGATTGAATAAATGTGTTAAAGAAGGAAGGGGGGTAAAGAAAAGTATAAAGAAACATTTTTTTCCTGAAAGACAAGACTTTTTAATATAGCGGAAATTTAGTACAGAGGCTACTGGAATCCCATTTCATTCAGGAAAATCATTTCTTAAGCAAGAACCAAGCAGGAGCACAAGCAGTAGCTTCTTTATGGTCCATGTGGCCATGTGACCAACTTCTGGCTAATGAGGGAAAAAGATCCAAAGGGGGACACTGAGGATATCTTGTTGGAAAGGCAAGGCCATAATCATCTCCCTCTTTCCCGTGGCTAGATGGAAGTTCTGTCTCAGAGGACGCAGGTACTCTGCAAAATTTATGCCTTTGCTCTTCACATTTCTCCAAATCTCTCTCACAACAAACTTGGCAAACCTGGGTGTCATGCCACCTGCCTTGTTAGGTACAGATGTGTGATGTAATATGCTCAGAGATCAGCATCTAATATACTTGTATACCCAATACACAAATTTAGAAAATAAAAATACTAGTTATTAAAAACACCTTCATATGGAGACAGTGATTTGGAAAGCCACCAGTGGGTAAAGCAGGGAAAATATCCTGCTAAACAAGAATGTAGCAACAGAGTGAAGTGCTTAGTCTGTCCAGCAGTCTCTGATGAAGTTCTCTTAGGACTTCTTTCTAAAGAAGTACTCTCTTGTGTTTTCTTTTTTTTTTTTTCCTGGCTTTGCCTTCCTGGAAGTTATTTCTTGCCCACTGTCCTTTGTGATCACATCTGAGTGGAGTTTGGGAAGTATATGCTTCCTGGACATACAGGTTTAGGCAGTCTAGACATTGGTTTGTGAGTTGTGTCAACTCTATACAAATTCCTTTGGCAATGTAGTTTCCTTGCTGCCTCAAAAGGCCAGAAGAGTTCCTTTCTACTGGCTTTAATCAATCCCATTGGAAAATTGCCACAACCAAAGACTTGAAGCTTGAATACTCTTGTCTTTTAAATGCTGTCTATGTACCCTTCTTACTTCCGTTCGCTTCAAATGGATGGCAGTTTTCATAAAGCAAGCACAAACTCAACAGCAAACTCAACTGTGCCTGTAGTCTTGACTTCTACTTGGGTGCAGTTCTTCAGCCCTTTTCCTTAGCGCTTCAGTACTTTAGAGTCTAGCTACAACTGACTGTTATCCTCAACATCATTTGGGGCAATTTAGGCTGCGATCTTCAGGACTTGTGTAGCTGTGGACTCTTCCATTGCTGTTTAAGACAACATACCCCTAGTTTTCTTTGAAACATCCCTTTCTTTGAAATATTGCTGAAAGCCACAGGAAGCAGCCTAAACATGCCAATATTATTATTATTATTATTATTATTATTATTATTATTATTATTGCTATTTCCCTGACAGCCTAAGCACATGGTCTGCCTTCCAACTTATGATTTGACTATTTTGCAACCTCATGTCATGCATCAGACATTTTCCAGTCATCAGTACCTGAGCCTTGACATCGCCTCCTGCTTATCTCCACTGAGCCAGAACAATTTACTCTTGCTTTTTGTTTTATTTATTTATTTGGTGGAAACTTCAATGGGCATACAGATCATGTGGTAAGCCTGTCAAAATGCACATCCTGCATAAGGAGGTCTGGTGTGAGGCCTGAGATGTATCATTTCTAACTAGCTCCTACTGCTAGTACAGAACACACTTTGATTAACAAGATCAGTATGCCATGCTATTCCCATCTATTAATGACTATCTTTATCAGCATTCTAAATTCAAGGTAAGCAAATTTACTTGGCTAGTTTAAATAAAAAGGAATTCATGGTTGAAACACACTTCCTGAATGTGCTGAGGGTGCTAAATCAAACTACCATAGTCTGTAGTTCCAAGAACAATTATTCAAGCCATCCATAGGACTTGGCCATTGAAATAGTTCCTGCCTATACCAAGATCAGGCAGACTGTTAAATTTTCCACTATAAACACTGCTCCCAAACCTTGCATCTCCTCAAAAAATAAGAGAGTGCTATCTTAGCTCTTGGCTTCTAAATAACAATATATTTGCCATAATTTATAACAGGATTTTCCACTTCCTGTGACTCTCAGCACATAACTAATAGGAAATCCAAGTTCCATGAGAGTGCATCCAGTTGGCAAAACCTAAGTAGCTCATCCCCTTAAATAGCCTATTCCCCTAAATGGCCTCAGCATTAAATGCAAAGAAAAAAGGAAAAAAAGAAAGAGATATAGTTTTTACCCTTCTTTTCCCCCCTTAGGAGATTGGCATGAAGATGTGATATACTGTTCACAGTCTTCATTTATCACAGTCAAGTTTTTCCAAGAGATAGATGATGTTCTAATACTGCTTCAATGGCTAAGAAAGAAAGAAATAAGAAAAACCAAGTAGAGCAATAGGCAGACATTTCATGAGTTTATGCAAAAGAATAGGTAGTTTTAAAGTCAAACTGAGATGCTTGTATTTATAAATCAAAAAAGAGAAAAGAACAGTTAAATCTTTTAATCAAAAAAACATTTAATCCAAAAGGAGTAATAAATAGTTTTCTTAGTTAAATATATATAACAGGATAAAGATTTTCTATGAGAGCATATTGCCAGTTAAAGTTTTATAACTATATATTTTTAATTAAATCTCTAGACTTACAATTTTTATAAGCTGAGGTTACATAAATGACTTAGCTTCAAATATTGTGAACTCTAAAAATATTAAATTGATTTATTTACCATACCTGAGATTAACAGTCAAAATTTACATGGCTTTACCCAAATAAGGGAGCCATAAAGAGAAAATATTTTGTTTTATAACAGCTATTCACAGGCATATGCCATCTTAGGTTTGTTGCCCCCAAATATTATATATATAAAACAAAAATATATCCTAAAATTCAACATTTTAGAGTGTTTTATTCTTATTTTTCTTTATTGTGTTTCAGTTTTTGATTTTACAAATATACGTTGCTTCATTTGATAAAAGGAGATATTATCGAAACGAATGTAGTAAAACCCAACAAACTATTAATCACTCTGATTTGCTACTGATTAACATATTTATTAAATGATACAGCTGATGAAAATTTGGTCAGCAGATTTTAGATATAAACATTTTATAAGTTCCCTGTATGTACATAATCATGTTTTATCTGTATAGAACCAGCTATGTACTGTGTACTCCCTAAGCCGAATACTTCAACTGTTAGGTTTGTGCATATTTTACTGACTGAAATGAATATATTAGTAGTTATATTTGCATACTCTGATTGCCCTGAATATTATACAAGTATATACCATATGTTGTTAAGTATAAAAAATCTCTAAAAAGTGACTTCTATTAAAGATATTTAAAGCCCATTACATGAAATTAACTAGCCAAGAAGATAGGTGAGATTCCTAGTTACTGTTCTCTTAATCTGTTATTAATATGAAAGATTGCTCTGTTATGTCTTTGGGTGAGATTATTGATGACTTTGAATAAAACTGTTCTTTTGATTATCTGGTATTTTTATTTTGTGATAAGTGCCTGATTTTTTAAAATAAACATTTATAAAAGAAAAAGAGCAATACATCTTTGTGATTAATATATAATGGAACTATAATGGAGATATAGGTCTACTACTTTATATCTTTCTTTATATCTAAATTGAATACTATAATTTAATTGAAGTTTTATTGATGTAATTTCTATGAACATATAACTTAGAAGAATGGAAATATTATTAATTGGATATCTGCTATGTGCCAAGTGACTTAAAACATTTTTCTTTAATTTTTTCAGTGGCTGCAATAACTTCAGAGATACAGAGACAAACTCAGAGGTGTTTAAAGTTCCTGGAGGTTATACACCATGTAAGTAGTTGATCCTGGACTCTAATCTGGAGCTACCCAATTTCAAATCCTCCAGTATCTACTATTTCATTTTTACCTAAGCTAACAGAGTCTTTACAAAGAGTCAAATCTTGCTCACTTACTAGATGGATGTCTTTGAACAAATCACTTACTTCTCTGTCTAATACTGAAAATAATAAACTACCTTTCACACCTCACTTAATTTTTTAAGGGGCCAGAAATAAAACAAATTTAGACTTTTTGAAAATCATAAAGCACTCAATTATTTTAAGAAGTATCTTGAATATATTTACTAGTCAACTGATTTCTGTCATAATTTAAAAACCTCTTTTTAGTGAGGAAATACCTATTAACAATAAATAGAACTTACCGTGTTCTATAGGTGCGACTGTATAATTTAAGAACCAGGAAGTGATGGTTTGCTTGTAGTGTGATGTTCCCATATTTGCCATGATCCTTGGCATCATTGCCTTCTCATAGGCTGTTTTCTTTATTTGGAAGGTTCTTTCTCTCCTTGTGCCATGTACCTTCCAATTATTCTCTGTTCATGCCTCCTAACCTCTGAAAATACTTTTCTGATAAATTCTCAGCCTGCTTTATATCCCTGCTTCTGAAGCTGTGTGTACCAACCCTGCCATGGCATTTATTAAACTATCATATGATTGTTATTCTCTCTAACTCTTGCCAGTATGAGCATGTCTGATGGAGTAAATGCCCCAAAGTGTTACCTGAGTGAGAGTGTTACTACTTCCATTTTGATGTAGTTAAAATTAGTTGATGTTTATTCTTCATGCTTGCCTTTAATATTATTGTTTTTATTGTGGTAAAAAACACACAACATGAGTTCCATCATCTTAACAAAATGGTAAATGTTCAGTACAGTATTTTTAACTGTAGGTGCATTATTGTAGAGAAGATCTCTAGAACTTTTTCATTATACATAAATGAAAATTTATACCCTAAGAAAATTTTTGAGGAAAATAATTTATGAGTAAGGACATTGAGTATAATATTGGATAAGTTAGATTTACGTATTTACTTTTTTCCATTGGAAAAACACTTTGGTATAATATTAAGCAACATCATAACTGAGTGTATATGACAAATCAATTATATGTATATATAAGTAAACATATTCTCATATATATATCTATAAAAATAAAATAGATAATCCATACATACTATCAATTATTTATCATACACAGTGTATATGAACTATCCTATTTCCATAGGAAAGATACATTTTATAGTATGTTGAAAATTATAAAAATGTATTTGGGTCCTAGCTAGTGTGGTTCAAATTTTTGGAGCATTGTCCTGTAGCTGAAGAGTTGCAGGGTCAATTCTGGGTCAGGGCAAATAACTAGGTTGTGGGTTTGGTCCCCTTTTGGGATTCATATGGCAGGCAACTGATTGATGTTTTTCTCTCACATGGATATTTCTCTCTCTCTCTCTCTCTAACTCTTTCTCTTCCTTTCCTCTCCCCTAAAATCAATAAACATAGCCTCTGGTGAGAATTATATATATATATTTTTATATATGTATATTTATATAATAAAGATGTAGTTAATAAATGTTTATTTATAATGATAAAATTATTTTATTTTTATTTTACAAATTAATTTTATTTATAGCATAAGTTATATTTATAATTATACAATTCTATTTTACAAAGCAGTTATTGTAATTAATATCAGGCATATCATGAATTTGGCACTA
Organism: Furipterus horrens; assembly: GCF_987537825.1. NCBI lineage: Eukaryota > Metazoa > Chordata > Mammalia > Chiroptera > Furipteridae > Furipterus > Furipterus horrens. The sequence continues at coordinate 13,832,989 of NW_028327182.1, forward strand.
GAAATTCCTTCTAAAATTTATGTTAACTTAAAATGTGTGACAATGGGATTAGAAAATGAAACTCTTCGTGACTAAACATTCAATAATGACTAAGGCATGATTAATAAATTGTACTACATCTAGAGTTCAGTTATTAAAACAGGCAGCCTAATCAGAAAATCAACTATACAACCCGTGGTGTGGTTTAAAACTCAGCAATGGTAACTTCAAAGTGTTTGAATGTATCAGTGGAATTAGCAGTTGAATCATCAAATGTGCAATGCAATTAGTTGAGTACAAAAATCCCACACAGTTAGAATATGAAAATGAATCAGCAAAGCTTCCTGGTGATTGCTAAATACTTGCCTACTTCTTCAGTAACTACAATTGTAGAATAAGTCCCTAAATAAATATGACAATGAAGTTAATGAAATGAAATAATGAATATGAGGTAGTATTTGGTAAACTTTATAAAATCCATATAATTTAAAGTAACTCTTTTTTCTTTTTTTTTCTTTTTTTTTTTTTTTACTTATGTCCACTAATTTACATGACCACCTGTTATTTAGGGTACATTATTATTGTTCTTTTAATTTTTTTTCATTAAATGTCTCCCGTTACCTGCTAATGCAAAGGTAACATTTCCTTCATCTGGAAGAAATAACCCATAGGGATGTAGTATTTGCATTCCCCATCTCAGGAGAGTGATTAAGAACACTCTTCTCCACCCCCCACCCCCAAAAGTACAATATAAACTTTATAAGACCTTCTTACATGCAGAGCTAACCATCTGACTCATTACAGAGATGCTAAGAGAACCTCTGAAGATGGGAAGTCTTAGACATAGAAAGTTCCGTTAGTGTGGAAATTTGGAAGAAAATGACATTGTTTCTAAAATTTTAGATAGAAAATGTAGAAGAACTACATTTGTTGGTATGTGGAAATTCAAAAATCTATACATTATAAATGATGTTTTCTTCCACTTCAAAAATTTATGTTTCCAAGTTCAAGTTCTGCACTTGAAGAAACTGTTGCCAATATATTTACTCTTCAGAGTATGCAGCTATCAGGTATCAGTGTTCTCTCAGTTGACGTTCCATGTCCCCAAAAGAAAAACAATTGTAAAATCTTCTTTATATGACCAAGTTATAGAAAGGACAATTTTAATTGTTTTTTTAGAAACCTAACATTTTGAAATAGTTTATTTTTTGATGATATTACCACAAACTATATTTTAATAGTACATATTTTAATTTGGAGTCAGAAAGACTTTTAGGTCTTCCACTTAAATCTGTGTACTAGGGGCAACACATTTAAATTTTTACAGGTCATATAAAAGGGTGAGATATGAAGACACAGATGAGAACTGATATCTGTGAAAAATTATAGATATGATCAAAAAGGGGAAATGTCTCTACTCCAGCTGAATGTTTCCATTTATCCTAATAGAACAAGTTGATCCAGTGCTACTATTTTTGAAGAGAAATGAGAAAATCTTATTTTTTTTATTTTAAAATCACAAATTATTTAAGTATTACCTACTTGTTTTTTTAAAAGAAGTAATCATAAATTCCAAATACAATACAACTAATGCCTATCAGTTTACAAATGTTTCTCTAAATGGAACTCTATTATAGATGCCATCTTCTGTTGATGAAGTACAGGGACGGGGCACTGATTACTTAGTGAGGCAGTCCCCTTAGTAAATGGTCAGATCTGTTAGAAGTGTTTCGGTGGGGAGAGAAAGACCTGAGTCAGAAGGCCTTCCTTCCTTGCCTTGGTGGTTCTTGTCTTGCTGCAAGAGATGAATTCAAGTGAGAGACCAACATGTATAGTGGAAATGAAATAGTTTATTCATGCATTTGAACAAAAGCTACAAGTGGGCACTCGGCTAGTTCAAAACCCCGACTGTTGGGAATTGGGAGTTATATACCTCAGCTGGCTCCTGGAGGTACCCCTCCTTCTTCCACTTCTAAATCTTGGGGACAATTTACAGCTGCATAGGTGTTGTTTCTCTGTTAGTAAAGACTCCTTGTCTTAGTGAAATTGTTACAGAAACTCCCTTTCCCAGCGCAGGATCTAAAGGGCTAATCCCGCCTTCCTGTACGATTTCTGCTTGTGATGTTCAGACCACCCAGCAATCTTAGTGAGATTGTTACAAAAGTCCCTTTTCTCAACACAGTTTCAAGGACTCCCCTCCTCCTCCTGTGCTATTTTGCTTGCAATGCTCGGGTCTCTCAGCAATTTTATCCGACTGAGCCCAAGACTGTTGAGTTAATTGGTAAGAAATGTCTTCCTTTTGCTTCTGGTCTCCTGTATGAAGTTCTTTGTCAGATTGTAATGGCAAGGTCCCTGCCTTTATTTCCCCTCAGCTATTCATTCCTAGTTGCTACCTAGCAGAAGCTTTTCCTTACCAAGAGCTAAGAATTCTGAAGTAGAAAGATGGTTTAATTCAATCTTAAATTTTAAATGGGAAAACCCAGATCCAAGAAGTTCAAATCATGCAAGCTATTCAATAAGATATTCATAAAAGAAAGCAACTAAAATGCACTAAATGCCTGCTTTGTGAGAAATCCTAGCATGGATGACCTCATATTTGTCATAATATTTAATCTTCAAAACATTCCTGTGATACAGATACTCTTAGCTATATTTTTCAAATGAATAAACAGCTTCAGGTCAACAGCTTATTTTTCACAGCTACTAAGGAGCAGATTGGAACCATGGTCTTTCATTCCTAAGCTAGTTTTTGCCATATTTTGTTACCAGTTGTTCCATTTTAGAAAAAGTAATGACTCATCCCCTGAGAAATAAGAAGTCTTTTTGGAAGAATTTTCAGATTAGAGATCTTTATACTATTTCTCCTTCCGTATCATATTGATTACTTCTTATAGGAGACGTAAGTGGTTTGATGTTGTAAATCACAGATGCCTTTTGTATATTTTAGTCATTATCTGATGGAGGGCTATAGTACTGATCTTTTGTTAAACCTAAAGAGATACTCCTGTCGTTTCCTGTTGGGCACCAAGGAGCAAGGTAATCATTTAAACCTAGTTTCTCCAAGACAGTTAGGCCTCAGCACGTATTGCTGCCAAATGTCATTTGAGTCAGTACAGAAACTTCCTACCTGGGTGGCCCACCAGAGAGCCTGTGCTGACAGCAGGCATCCAGTGGGAATGTGCCCACCAGTGCAGAGCCAGCTGCTTTCCCTGCACTCAGCAATTGTTCACTGATATGACAGAAGATGCTCAAGGTGAATTGTTTTTAACATTGTTCTCAGGATTGCAATCTTTTGGGCTAAAGTAATTAATGATGGGAGTTAAAGTGTTTTTAGTAATGGTGCCTATTGCCCAAATTAAGTAGCTACCAAGCAGGACCAAAATACATATAAAAAAAGGAGCACTGAAATTTATTTATTACACTCAGTTTTATGACATGCTTAGAATAAGAGTTAAGAATATAATTAATATGCCAGTGGCATACAATGTGATAATATTTACTTTTAATATAGTATAATAGATAACAGTTATGAAAAACTCGTCACTGTACTTACTTTATCACATCTCATTATTTATTTCTTTCCTTAGACATAACAATTTGTAGTGTTTTATTTTAATACATGTAAAGTCTCTCTTTTATATTAAAGTCTAAATAACAGAAGGTAGAGGCTCTGATTTGTTCATCATAAAGTTGTGACAGAGTTTAATAAAATAATGAATTTATTAACAATAGAAAATGAAACATGAAGTTACAAGGGATTAAAAAATAGTAAATGACCATTCTTAATCAAAAGAGTGTTTAGTCATAAATGTATAAACTTAATATGAAATTATAGTTATCATTTGAAAATATAAATGTAATATTGTTCAAAGAAAAATATATGAACAATTCAGTAAAGTACAAAAGAAAAGAAAAACAGGCAACCTTGCTATGAAATTAATTTATTTAAAAAACCTAAGTAGCTGGGCTGATGGGAAAAAGAAGAAATATTGTCTGTTGGCTCAATTGAGAGAGAGTAACTGGAAATTAGAGACAAGTCATAGTAATGGTAAATAGTCTAATCAGACTAATGGGTTATATTTAAGACACCTAACCATCCATATATTATGGATCTGAAAAGAATCTAACATACAAAAAAGATAAATCATGTTTTTACAGTCCAAGTGAGAAGAGATTTTAAAAATGTCCTTTAAAACCAGCAAATATATGTATATTTCAGATTGAAACCTCTCTTTTTACAAGGCTAAATGATTACATCCTCTGTCAATAATGATAACAGCTGCCTCCTTAAAATCTTAGGGTAAATGTTATATAGTGGTTTAATTCCAAGACCCATATTCACTGCAAAAACTCTTTAGCTAGTGTAATACTATTTCTTCTCCAGTGTTCTCTAGCTTAGTTTTCCCCATTATTCTTCGAAGGTGATCTTATGGAAAAAAAAACAACACATTTTTTTAAAAAATAGAAACAAATCGGTTTGCATTGTCATGCTTCCGTCTTGTTTTGTTGCTTTTACTTCCCTCACATTGATCTAATGATTGTTTTTGGATCTAAACCCTTTAAATCTTCTAGCTATGTTCTTGTGCCTTCACACTTCTGTCTCCATTGAGGCTCCCCCAGAGCTTCTCCATCTAATCAACATCAGTTCCTCCTTTCCCAGAACTAAAACCTCCTTTATCTAAGATCCATTTGGTTAGGCAGGGGTCCAGCTAGACGCGGGGCTTGTGTAGTCTTTGGTTCTCAAGAAGACTTGTACAAAGTCCTTCAAGCAAATTCATATGCAGCGTCTCCTTTATAAAGGCATGCCTAAAACATTAAATAAAAACAATAAAGCACTCCATTTTTAGCCATTAAATACAAATAATTATATACAAGTACAAAGTGAATTACAAGGTAACAACAGATGAGAGTTCAATGAACCTTTAGGAATTAGAAAGCAGTTGGGGGAGAGGTAAATTAGTTAACAGAGGACAGCAATCTGTGAAGCTTCAGGAGGACTGCCAATGAGTAGCAGCCACTTTACCTTTCCGTTTTTGTCTAGAGTAGACAGTTGGTAATCATACCTATTTCTTTATGTTATTTTTAGCAGGAAGTGAGCTAATGGATGTCAGTCACTTAGAAATTAGAACATTGAGCTCACAATAAATATTCGGTAAATATTAACTGCTATTAAACTATTATTGCATCCAATTTTAAAAATATCTAGTTTCCCAGCCAGAACAAATGACAAATAGATAAAATATATGACATCTCACAAAATGATGAAGAAACCACTAGAGAAATAGAGGATGCATACCTTCTTGGAAGGTCAAAAACTCCACAATACAATGATGTAAAGTTGGATATTTTGCAAATTTTCTCTCTGGATCTATATAACTAAATCTATATATCTAAATATGGATTTATTTCAATCATGCAACAAATATGGGATTACAAAAATAACTTTAAAACATTATAATATTTTTTACACATGTATTATTTTTAGTAATCAAGGGGAAAAAAAAAAACACCTAAGAGTTACTGCTTCTTGTAGAAAGAAGCTTGTAAGCAATGTCTGCAGTTTGAATGTGATCAGTCGCTGCCCATAAAAGCACGTTTTGAAATTTTCACATCTTCTCACCAGCACACTGCTTTGCATGCAGGTCCAGAAAGTCTTTCTTTTTCTCTGCCTATCGTTACCCCAGCCATTTTCCAAAATTGTTATTCTTGATACCCATAAATCATCTTTATGTTATGATTACTTTCATTCATTACAATTCAATTGATTCCTTAGAAAAGTTTCACAATTTGTCTTCTAGATTTAAAGGACAAGAAGAGGGAATCAGCAACTGGCCAGTGAAGGCAAGGAGAGGTCATGAGCTATGTTGATGGGTGGGGGAGGGACTGGGGCGACACTGCAGCTGCAATGCTCAGGGCAGAGACCACCTTTCAGTTCTCATTCAGGCTCAAGTGAACTGGAAAGTCTGAAAAGACAAAATATGTTCTAAGTTTATAATTTACTACTTTATAAATAACCATTTCTGAAATCATTCATAATAATAAAAACAGAACAGGTATATATTCTCACTAGAAGGAAAAACAATGGCTGTCACCAGCAACCTATGGTCTGTGCCCAGTTCTTCGATAGCAATAAATACACGTGTGTTAGCACAGGTAGCTAGTTAGGTAGTCACAAAGGAGATGGGGAAAAGGTGACCAAGCTTAATTAAGTTGGGAGATAAGAGCTTCCTACAAACCCCACGGGCAGCTGCAACCTCCAAAGACCGAAAGGAAATCGATCTCCCAGCAGGCAGGAAAGATTGACTTTCTAATCTCCCTGGGCAACCAGACTGTGGGGATAAACAGTAAAGGGGGATTCCTTTGCTGGGCGAATGCTCAGGAGAAGCCAGATGATGAGGCAGAACTAGAAGGCATGCTCAGTAGGAGCCAAAATGGCAGCCATAAAGGTCAGAAGTCTAGTTTAGGAAGACCTGAGAACAGGACCAGATCTTTTAAGAGCATGAAGCCCCAGAAGATCTAGGAAAGGGAAAGGACCAGCACAGCACTGGGCAAGCACACGAAACAGGTTAGGCAGTTTGAAAGACAGTCTGATTGTTCTCAAGACCAAGCAAGTATGTGGAGGATTAGCCAGGATCCCGGGGCTGTTGTTACTAGATCCTGCCCACTCTCTACGTTGCTGAGGGCATATTATTTTTCACCCCAATAAATCTTGCCACTACACTTAAACTTTTCCCACGCGTGAGACCTTGAAATTATTTCTTTGCCACTTCGCAAGAGCCAATTTTCCCTCGTGACACCTCCTGTAACCTTTCAGAGTAAAAATGCTTATTTCTCAATTGTAAAAAAAAAAAAAAAAAAAAAAAAAAAATCAAATGGTTACATCTATTTGATTCCTATAAGCACCCCAAACTGCACTTGTTACTGCCTTCAACTAATTCATCTAATCAAACCTCTCCTTGGTTTATAACCTATTTGGACTTGTGGATTGCTGGTTTTGGCCAGAAGTCTTTACAAAGCGTCTAAGACATTCTCTTCCACTCTGTCTTCTCGCGTCTTGAGGCACAGAGTCCTATTGTTCCCGGGTTCATGGCTCCAGGTCTCTCTTCCTCACTTCCTAGCTCCTCATGAGCCCTGGGATGCATGAAAATCGCTGTGCTGGCGTTTCCTTGTGAGGCCACGTCTAGGGCACACTGAGACATCTGAGCACTAATAAGCTGTACAGCCTTTGAAATACTACCTGTCTCCTTGTTTTACACACACACACACACACACACACACACACACACACACACACACACAGGGTGTCCAGCACAGATCTTGGCATATACTTAATATTCAATACATCTTAAGTGAACAAATTAACGAATGCAATTGACCTTTCTTATTTTAGCTTATATCCTCTTCCGTGTAATCTGTATTGCCGTCCAAATAGTTTCTGAAACACAGTTATAACTACGCCTCTTTACTGCCTAACTGCACTCATAAACTCCTTCGTCATATACTAACCTGTTCCTGAAAAAATGGCATGTCGTAAAATAACCTGTAAGTCCCGGTAAAAATTCAGAATCGTAGATTTTAACCAGGCCTGCTCCATCAGGGTTTTGGGGTTATGATTTCTAGGATTTGTATTTTTAACAAACTCCCTAAGGTTATATTTGCGTGCTGAATTAAGAAAGCCAATGACTCACAGGAAAAACAAAAGCTGGCTAACATGCTATGTGTCATGCTATCATCTAGCCCTTAAATTTCTAGTCTCAATTCCCACATTGCTGACTTGTCGGACTGATTTTATGCCAATAGCACTTTACAGCTTTTATTGCCCCTGAGCAAGTGACTCTCTCTTCCTGTTTTTGGTTATGTTTTTTCTTATGCTCAGACTGTCTTTTCCCTCTGACTCTTAAAAACTCAAACTTCAGCCCTAGCTCGTGTGACTCAGTGGACTGAGTGCTGGCCTGCGAACCCAAAGGTTGCTGGTTCAATTCCCAGTCAGGGCACGTGCATCCGTTGTGGGCCAGGTCCCAGCTGGGCGAGTGCGAGAGGCAGCGGATTGATGTACCTCTCAGGCATTGATGTTTCTCTCCCTGCCTTTCTCCTTTCCTTCCCCTCTCTCTAAAAATACATAAATAATACCATCAAAATTTATATTTCATAATCCAGCTCAGGTATAATCTCTTTCAGAAAGCTCATGTAGTATCCTATAAACCCTGACAAAATTGATTGTTCCCCTGTATGATAACCTCGCATAGGATTATAGCTGCCCGGGGCTCTCACAGGGTATTATATGTAATTTGTTTATATCCTCCCTCCTAGATCCTGAATGCCTAAAACCCCGGGAGCACATTGTATTCTTCTCATCAGCACAAGTCTCTAATAGACCGAGGACTTTAGTCCATTTTTCATAGGTATTTGGTGGATAATTACATACAAACGAAGTATGTTGGGTTATTCATGCCCTGTTTTTCTTTAAAAAGTATCTCTGAAATACAAACCTGTTCATGGAGAACTCTTCTAAAATGATCCTTAAATCACATCTTCTTATTACAAAACGAACCCATATGGAAGCAGATGCTGGGTTTTACTCACTAGCTCACTGGTGTTAAGAAATTAAAATTTAAATTAGAAATAAAAAAGTAATATGGGGAAGCAAATCAAGATGAGCTACTCATATGTTTCCTGTTATTTAAGAGAAAAAAAAAAAAAAAAGATCGGGCTGCTTATAAACTACTATGTAATTTTTAATATGTTTCTTGTGAACAAACATTAAGGTTAATAAGGGAAAGTTATGTGTATGTTTATTTATCTACCTTCTTAAACTCTTAACACAAAGTATTTCCAACTTCCCTTTAGGAGGAAATATGCCAAATGTCTTAGCATTTTAAGTACCAAATTAGCACCTGCTTTAAGAATTTAGGAGGTACTAATTGACCTGAAAACAGCCCACCACAAGCAGCAGGCATGGGGCTGTGTTTACTTCAAAATCTTAGACTTGTTGCCAACATTTACCTAATGTAAACATAAGAAAAACAAACCGAACAGTACTGTCGCTGGTGTGCTACAGCCATCTCTCATTGAGCAAAATGCTCCCTGGAGCATGCCATTCCTTGGAACCTAGATAAGCATCCAGTGAGATGGATTAACACTTTGAAGTCACTAGGGTACCATCAAGACTTTTTTGTTGATGATGCTGGGTCTTTGGCACTGGAGAAAATCTGGCTCATCTTGTTAGTAGCAGGAAAAATGTCATTTCAGTGAGCAGCCAGGATAATTAGAACAGGTGAACAGGAGATGGAAATAATACCCCGAAGAGATGACAGAAAACGCTTAGATTCTTTTTCACTTTATTTCAGAGCTACAAAATGCTATTGGTATGTATTTGCCTCTGCGTCTCTGTCAATCTTGAGTAGCAAATTAAGCATTTAGGGAAACATTAACTCTTCCAAGCCACTTGGAGACTATTTAGTGCATTTCTGAGCAGAGCTAATTGACAGAGTTGTAAATGAAAATATCACAAAAATGCGATATTTATCTATACTGATTTAAAGATGTTAGAAATTTACAAAATGACTCGTTATAATTTTTTTTAAAAAGGAATGCAATTCCAGATTCTTGTCAGTATTTAATTATATGAATCAGTGATATTATATAGTTGGGGAATTTAGATTAACTATATCCTAAAGGTTTTATAGACTAAAGAGTTTACTTCCCAAAACTTTAATAGCTCTGAAATCCATAAGAATAAATTTTTAAAGGAATTTGGTTGGTCTTCTAGGGTAATTGGACTACAGCCTATTTGATTAGTATTGTTTCCATTAACCCTTCTGTGTAAAATGAACAAGTAGCATTTATGTCCTTGTATATTTGTGTGTGTTATTGTTTTTAACAAACATATTCATTTAATTTTGCTTAATAAAAATTTAATTGTACACTGTCACTTACGTTTGGTTCATGGTGACTAGACATATAAATAATTTGAACAATGAAACATAGGAAAAATTTTATGGCAATGAAACTATTTTGTGTGACACAGTAATGATGAATAAATGAGATTATGTATTTGCTAAAGTCCAGAGAAATTTACAACAAAAATCATAAAGTTTAATACTTGCAAGTAAAAAAAAATTAGGGAACTAGAGCATCCTCCTCAGAATGTTAAAACATAAATACACTCTATTGTAATTGTGTGAAACAACCACATTGAAGAGGTAGGGCAAAATATGCTGATCTAAGTAACTTTAGAAATCAATGGAGTGTGATGAAAGACTCAATGAATTTTATATAAGCACTATACTCTAGTTGGTAAAGTTGTTTCCATTGGGGGTGTGGGTTAACAATTACAAAACCATGTACACATTTAGCGGAATTGAACAGTTAAAGAAATGGCTGGCAGCTGCTGGGAATCAGATTTCTCACTGATGGAGCGAGAGTATGATAATCAAAGGGAAAACACTAACTCTATGCAATAAGGGACTAGCATTAGACATACACATGGTTAAATATGAAAATAATTAATGCTGTACTGTACAGTTACGTTAAGAAGGTGGGTCTCAAGCCTTATTAACATACACAAATATGCACACAACACAAACAAATGGACAGGAGGAAACCTTTCAAGATGAGAAATATGTTTATGACCTTGATTGTCATGATGCTTTCACAAATGGATACATATGTTCACATCCATCAAATTTTATACGTTAAACATGTATAGTTGTGTAACAATTATATTTCAATAAAACTGTTAAAAATGAGGAATGAGCTCATAACTTAGGACATTTCATTGAAATTTTATAACATAAAAAACAAAGAAAACTTCTAAAGTATTATTGAAAGAATAAGAGTTCTCATACAAAAGAATTAAGCTTAGGTTAACAAATGACTTCCACATTATCAATGACAAGTGGAAGAACCCTTTGAAATAAAATCTTCAAAGTACCAACTGAAGTAAACATCAAGCTTACACTTTATATCCAGTAGAAGTCTCATTTAATTGAAAAAGGCAATTATTTTGAAAAATACTAGGTCTCACAATGTTTTATTGATTATTCTCTTTGAAAACTCTTATATAGGGTAATCATCAAAATTGTCATCAAAATTTTATGATGTGACACTTCCTAGCATAAAATTTTAATAAATTGCAAATAATTATTAATTAACCAATTAATATTTATAATAGTACCAGAGAAAGGGTAAATTAGGTCTGTCCCATGCAAACTCAGACAAAGACCAGCCTACTCTTGAAATGCATACTCTTTCAATGAGAGAATACCAAGACAAGAGTCTAGAATATAAAAAATATGTAAATAGCCTGCATTGTTTCTGTAAAGTTCCTAAATGATATATTTTATCCTAAAATTGAAATTGAAGACAATAGTAATGCAACAGCAATGATGGTAGAGAGAAAATGGGCAAACAAGGAAGTGAGAGTGTTTTGAAGTAGTTTAATTTAAATAGATTTATATTTTATTCCATAAATCTAAATACTTTAAAGAGATATGTAAACATAAGAATGAGTTTCAGGAAGTTAGGGACCCTACAAGAAAAATTAGAACAGTATGCCTGATTTTCAAAGCAAAAGAATAATGAACTCATCCAATGAAAGCCAGGAGAGAAAAAATAAAGGCAAAAATAATATATTGTTCACAAGAAGCATATATGAGGGAATAATGTTATATTGCAACCATTACAATAAATTAATATGAGATATGCCATAAAATCAAGAAAGAAGTCACACACACTCAAAACCCATCAAGCTGTCCACAAGAAACAACGTAAAGCAAATATTTACACACAAAAATAACGGGGAAAACTAAAGAACTGAAAGGCATGCAGGAAATCATAAACCAAAGAAAGCAGGGGGGAAATTTTATCATCAAACAATATAAAATAATGCAGTGACAAGAGGAACAAATAAAGGATGCAACATAAAACAAAAAATTGTTTATTGTCACCCCAACTGGTGTGGCTCAGTGAGTTGTGCATCATCCCGCGAACCAAAAGGTGGCCAGTTGGATTCCTGGTCAGAGCGCATTCTTGGGGTGCAGGGAAGGCTTCAACTGGGGACCTGTGAGAGGCAACTGATTAAATGACTCTCTCTCACGTCTATGTTTCTCTCCCTCTCCTTCTCTCTCCCTTCCTGTTTCTCTAAAAATAAATAAGTAAAATATTTAAGACACATGTATTGCCATGCATATACATACACACACGCACACACAAGCAACATGTCTCAGATATATTAGTCAACAACTGCCAGAGCTATGTGATAGATACTAATAAAAATATATACATAGTTGTCGAAAAATTTAACAAATTTTAAAAAAATATCAGGCAAGAGATACGAAAATATTGAAGAATTGTATTAGCTGAAATAACACAAGATAAGTGGAAATATATTCAAGGACTTTACAACTGAGAGATGAAAACACTATTTGAGTATACTTAAAAATTTCTTAGTAAAAATAGTATACCCTCAGCCACCAAAAAATTTAATATTTCAATTGAATTAAACTTAAGCATTTAATTTTTTCTAAACATAAAACAATAAAAGTGTGCCATTAAGAAAATAATTGATTAATAGAGAGGTATATTTATACAAATTCATAGTTCAAATGTCAGTTTGTGACTTTTAATTTAAAAAACTAGGTCAAAAGCTATTTTAAATGAACTCAATTATTGTTCAAAAATTACTACCCTGTTGTAATATTGTGCATTTTTAAATACCATACTTTTATGAGAAATTAGGTAGTTTGCTACTTTTTGTGTTCAAAAATTACTACCCTGTTGTAATATTGTGCATTTTTAAATACCATACTTTTATGAGAAATTAGGTAGTTTGCTACTTTTTGTATAGTCGAAATAACTTAAAACCAACACTTCTGAATTTTTTTCTTGATAATGCCCTTAAAAAAGAAATAGTTGTCTGAATTGTTGTTTTTATAGGATTTTATTTGTTTTTAGAAGATTTCTGTAACAAAATAGCTTATAACAATTTATAATTCTTTCATGATTACTTCTTATCTACCTTATCAATGATCCTTTTATTGTCAAATACAACAGAAATTTTGCATTCTTACCTTCATTTGAATTTGCAGAACGTTTTATACAACGACCATAGATACATGATCTTCACTGCTTCAGTGATTTTACATGATCTTTTTCTCAAAAAATAAAGGTGACTTTTTTACAAAAACATTTATTTATTTATTTTTAGAGAGAAGGGAAAGGAGGGAGAGAAACATCAATGTGTGGTTGCCTCTTGCATGCCCCAATCCGGGAACCTGGCCCGCAACCCTGGCATGTGCCCTGACTGGGGATCAAATTGGAGAACCTTTGGTTTACAGGCTGGTGCTCAATCTACTGAGCCACTCCAGCCAGAGGTAAAGGTGGTTATTTTTTGTCCACTTTCCTGAATATTTTTCATCCCTGGTTATCACTTAAATATTAAATTGCCTCAGCGCTCTCTTCTTGACCTCCTCCCCATCACCCTGTCTATGGGATTGTTTATGTTTATAACTCTTAAGTGCACTCCTCCTTCTAGACCAATCTTGTGAATTCCAAATTCACAAACCATATTCACTTGATTTAATAATACTTTGCTAGCTCTGAGCTATTTCAAAACTAAAATCTTCATAAATCTCATCTTTACCTCAAACTGGTTCTCACCAGTTCTTTAGTGAACTAAAAATCCGCCCAAATACCGAATTCAGGTGTGACAGGCACGCTTTACTTCACTTTCTGGCAAATCCTATTATTTCTGACTCCACTATATAGTCTGACAGATTCTACTTCTCTACTCTCTGCTGATCCCACTCTTGTTCAAGTTTCATCAATTCTTGGCCTATTGCCATTACCTCTTAACTGCTTTCTCCAATGACTTCACAATAGATTCTTTGTGAAAGAATGCTTTTCAAAAAAAAAAAAAAAAAAAAAAGGTAATTTACATCATGTTGGTCATTTACCTAAAATCTCATAATAGCTTTCCATTAGATTTTGGATTCAGTCCTAATTACTTAACATGGCCGAGAGACCCAGCTCCAGCTTTTGTCTCAGGAAGGATTACACATTCTTCTCACTCCGCTGCAGTCAGTTTCTGGAACCTGCCAATCCGCATTCAGCGCTGAGGTCTTGCCTTGGCTATTGTTCCCTTTCCCTGGAATACGTTTCTGGATTTTGGCCTGTTCACTGCTTACATTTTGGAGATAACTCAAATAAAGCCAGTGACAGCATATCTTCCTTTTACTCAGGGATCCTTGTAGAACTTGCGTCCTTTTAACAATACAGTTGACTATTTCTCTACCTAGTTTTCTGTTGGCTTTGTTTTGTCTTGTCTTTTAATCTGCTCAATATTTGCTTTTTCTTTTCCTACAGCACAGGACCACTAGAGTAGAGATTCCATGTACCTTACCTTTGTCCCTTTCCCTTGTTCCCCAAATACTTGTGAACAAGTATCTACTATTCTTTACTATGGTGTATGACAGGGCGTACATGCTTAAATCGTTAAATACAGTAACTATATGATAGACATTTTGTAGATATTAGCCAACAATAAATATGTTTAAATACTTGTCTTATAAATCCCAATTTAAAAATCCTTTTTAAATTAATAAGATGAGAGGTATAAACATACCTGCTTAATTTTTGTTTTCTACTCCAGTTGTGCTTAAACATTTTCAACATATTTTTAGAAGACTTTTACAGTGTTACTGAGATACAATGGACAAGTAAAACTGTAAGATATTTAAACTATACCTTATAATGACTTGATATATGAGGGCTGTCCAGAAAATGTCTAGCCATTGTTAATATAATGAGAACAGTGTGTGCAACACTGATGTAACCTAGAAGCCAAGGAGAGTGGACTGAAATAAGTGTGAGTGAACAATGACAACTTCACTGTACTAGTCAGTGGGAGCAGTAGAAACCATTGAGTGAGCATGTGTACTGTGTGGCCGTCACATTAAAAATGACTGAGAGAGTAAGACAAGGAAACTGCATCAAATTTTACATTAAGCGTCAACATTTCTCCACAGAAACTATTTGGATGATTCATAAGACTTATAGGAACTATGTAGCATAATACTCTCAAAGAGGTCCGTCCAGGCTGTTGAAAAAGGTGGGGGGTTCCTTCTTTTTCATGGTTGAGTAGTATTCCATTCTGTAAATAAACGTACCCTTAGCTTCTTATGTTTATATTCTGGTATTTTTAAATGCATTCCCAATCAGCTTCCATACTCTCTCTTTCACTCCAATATTTTAAGCTGTGTTTTCTAAAATAAACCTTATAATTATGTCTGTATCCTCCATGTTCTATGTCAACTCACTATCAAACTAAAAAATACTTTCTCTCACATATCCTAAGTATAACAATTCTTCCTAAGTATCACAATCCAAATAATTATTCCCCAAACTATCCTATACATTATATTTTCTTCATTCTTACACTTCACTTCGTAACTATTTTTTTGAGATTTTATTTATTTATTTTTATACAGAGGAGAAAGAGGAGAGAAAGAGAAGGAGAGAAACATCCGTGTGTGGTTGCCTCTCACTCGCCCCCAACTGGGGGCCTGGCTCACAACTCAGGCATGTGCCCTGACTAGGAATAGAACTGGCAACTATTTGGTTCACAGGCTGGCAATCAATCCACTGAGCCACACCAACCAGGGCTCATAACTATTTTTTAAAGATTTTAAAATTTATTTTATTTTTTGACAGAGGGGAAGGGAGGAGAAAGAGAGGGAGAGAAACCTAGATGTGGATGAAAAACATTGATTGGTTGCCTCTGACACATGACCCAACCAGTGACTGACTGGCAACCTAGGCATGTGCCCTGATGGGGAATCAAACTGGTGACCTTTGCTTTGTAGGAGGATGCTCAACCAACCGAGCCATGCTGGTCAGTGCACCTCATAACTATTCCTAAAAATCCCTATACCATTTATTGGATTTCAATGTCCCTGCACATCTCTGTGTTCTCTTTATCACTGACAGTGTTGACTTTTAATATATAACTGTTCATGATATTTTATTACATTAATCTGTAATGACATTCCTCTATCAATATATTCTTTCAGGATCTCATCCTTGCTTTTTAGATTTTTATTTTCCTTTCTTTTTACATACCCAAACTTTAACCACATTGAACTCATCTATTATCCTTAAATATGGCACATTTCTTATACTGTCTGCCATTTAGCATACACTTTTTAATAACTTCCTAATATATTTTGCCACCTCTGCATTGTGTTGTTGGTAAAGTAATAACAGTTGTTATAATGATGATGAAGAATTTACCTTTGTGTGTTTTTCTGGTGAATGGTTTAATTTTCTATGACTTTTAACAATAAGATCAGATCAGTAATCCAGAGTTCAGTATCTTGGTGCGCAGCTTTGTTACCAGAACACGTCACTTTGCATTATCATTGTTTATGTGCATACTCCTCATTCATCTCTATATGCCTCGAAATACAGGTCTTGTCTTGTTTACCAGTGTATATCCAATGGCTGCAAGTAAACTCCATCACCAGCTGTATGTGGGGTTCTCTAAAGGAAGAAAAATTGGACCAAAGGAGACAAATTTAAAGCTCATTATGGACTGATTCTCTCTGTTGATATGCACCTAATAAAATAACACTACTATTTACATAAACTATTGCTTAGCACAGGACCATATGATTCCACAGTTTAGTAACTTTATGATACAGCATGTAGACCTAATGCAAGGTTTGCCTTTGGTATACCAAGTCCTGATATTTTCCAAGTCTTAAAGGCCTTTAAATGAAAGGTTTAACTTTTCTCTACTTTGCTTTGTGTCTGTTCAAAGCACAGGTGATATTTATTGTCTTATCAGGACACATCTGAACACATTAAAGCTAATTCGACACTCATTCAACTTAATCGGATGCACATTTAGATAACATGATACACACCAACCTGGCAAAATGCCTGTGTAACTTATTTATACATCTTGATGACTTTCCTGGTGTGAATTCCCACTTCAGAGGTTTATGCTCTGATAGTAGCATAGAGCAGTAATGTGAGTGAAATGAAAGCAATGGGAATTGAAAGTTTGGAACTAATTCAGTTGGTGTTGGTGGTATAATTGAGGGGAAAACTGAGTTGAATAGTATTAGTAAAGGAATCATTTGAGACTTTCAGTTTAAGTGACTAAGAGGATATGCCCATTATTGCCAAAGAATATTAGTCATGAATACATCTAAGTGTCATTTGGTTCTGTCTTTTGTTGTACTCAAAACTCTACTTTGTACTAATATGAAAACCTTTTGAGGCATTAAAAAATAACTAGAAGATTGCTCATTTTGTTGTAAAGTAGATGAGAAGCAATGAGGCAACCAATATACTAAAAAGAACAAATCATGGAAAAAAAGGAAAAAGAAAAGAAAAGGTAGATCTAATTTTGCTTTTTAATTAGCTGTGTATAATTTGGGGAAAGCATCTTAGCTGAGGCAATTTCTTTAAGGATATCTTTATAAATATTAACATCATTTCATATGATACTTGTATAATAACATCAAAATTATGAACTTATATATGCATTAACACATATTTCATTATACATACATAAAATCTCTAAATTGCTACCAGTGTAAGATTTGGCATCACTATTACTGAAGAAATTTTAAAATTACTGTTTTTCCTCCTCTATACACAGGGGGACTCTGAATGTTACTTGCATACTGATTTCCTTTGTCTTTTGACTAAAGCAGTTCAGAATCATTAATTATTAAACTATAAAAGTAGAAACATTGTATTTCTTCAATAGTATTTATCTACTACATTTATAATATATTAAAAGTTTGTCTTGGACTAATTAATATTACACATAACTTGCATTCCCGTTTAATGAATATATGTATTCCCTTTTAATGAATAATCATTGATGGAGAGATTTTTAAGATCACAGACCATCTTAAACTGTTATACTTGGAGACATTAGTTTATTTAATAGTAGATTAAACAGCATCAGTCTTTAGGAACAAGATCCAGCTCCTCCTGTTTAGTAGATGCATTCTTAGCATGGGAAAGGCATCAGCTTCAAATCTTTTTATCTTAAGATTATGTTCATGGCTCGTGCCCAAAAAAATGAAGAGAAAATAAAGCACAATTATGAGGTTGTGGCATTTTGCACACAAATTATTTTAAACTGGATCATTCAACAAAACTTAATTTGGAAGGGAAAGGGAGGATAGAAAAAGAAAAACTGTTTTGTTTTTTTTTAATTTTTAACAACAGAAGGGACTTCAAAAATAGAAATGGGGATAAGAGAAAAAAAAAGATGTTGAATACAAGGGAGGGTTTAGGTTATATTTGTACAATTAAGATTCTCTGGCTTAACTTTATCCCATGTAATAATAAAGGATTTATATTAGGACATAAGATTCCCTTTGTACTTGGTTTTTCTACCTTCCACGCTTTTACAACATATCCCCTTCTTAAAGTTATAACTTTGTTATACCTGCTCGGCCTGCCTGCCACCTTTAGTGGTTGATAGATGGACATCTATGCTAAGTTGTATGGTAGTTCCGTTTATAATTTTTCTGAGAAACCTCCATATTGCTTCCATGGTGCTTAAAGCAATTTACAATCCCACCACCAGTGCATGAAGCCCCCCTTTCTCCACATCCTAACTTTTTTTGGTTATCTTTTTGATAATAGCCATTCTGGCAGTTATGATGTGATGCTTCTTTGTGATTTTGGTTTGCTTTTCCCTGATGATTAGTGATGTTCGACATCTTTTCATGTCTGCTTTGTATTTCTATGTTTTCTTTGGGAAAATATTTTCCCAGGTACTCTGCCCATTTTTTAATTGGGTTGTTTGTTGTTTTGATATTGAGTTGTAGAAGTTCCTTATATATTTCAGATATTAACCCTCTTAGTCAGATATATTACTTGCAAATATCTTCACCCATTCAGTAGGTCGTCTTTTTATTTTGGTGATAGTTTTCCTCACTGTGCAAAAACTTTTTTTAGTGTGATGTAGTCTCATTTGTTTACTTTTGTTTTTGTTACTCTTCCACTTGGAGACATATTTGGAAAATTATTGCTAACACTGATGTCAGAGGGTTTACTGCCTATGTTTTCTTCTTATTGTTTTATGGGTTCAGATCTTACATTTAAGCCTTTAAACCATTTTGAGTTTATTTTTTATATATGGCGTAAGAAAGCAGTCCAACTTTATTTTTTTAATGTATCTCTCTGGCTTTTCCAGCACCATTTATTGAAGAAACTGCCTTTTCCCCGTTGTAAATTCCTCCTCCCTTTGTTGTAGATTAATTGGCTGTGTAACCATGGGTTAGTTTCTGGGTTTTACCTTTTTTTTTAAGGAAAGGAAGCATTAGGGCAACCCATATTCATTTTTCTTTATGAAAAAAAATAATTTACTTATTTTTAGAGAGAAGGGAAGGGAAGGGAAGGAGGAAGGGAGAGAAATATCTATGTGCAAGAGAAACATTGATCGGCTGCCTCCTGCATGCGCATCGCCTGCTGGGGACCCAGCCGCAACTCAGGCCTGCACCCTGACCAGAAAGGAACGGTGACCCTCTGGTTTGCCAAATCCTGCCACACCACTTGGGCTGGGTTTCCTATTCTGTTCCATAGATCTGTGTGTCTCTTTCTGTCCAGTGCTGCCCTGTGCCTTTGTAACATAGTTTGAAATCAGGGAGCATGTTATATCTACAGTTGTGTTCTTCTTTCTCAAGATTGCTTTGTCTCATCGGGGTCATTCGTGATTTCATATACGTTTTAGGATTTATATAATTTAATGCCCACATTATACTTAAACTAACGTAAAATCAGTGAATGAATAGCGTACACCATGACTTGCTCTGATTGTGAGTGAATTGAATCTTAGTTCAGGAGAATTAAATTTTATTTTCTTTATACACACTAACATAGATAGCAAAAGCTAGTTAAATACATTCTACCGATTGTTTTTTCTACCTTTAAATACGTAGTCAAAAAAGAAAACAGTTAATATGCACTCATAATTTATCATATACATCTTTTAGGCCCTGTTCTTAATGCTATGTTAAAATTTTTGACTAAGTAGGAAAATAAAACTAGTCATCCATTTTTATGATCTCTACTTTGGATATGCATTATGAAAACCGAGCAAAGTGAATGAAATACAAAAAAATTAAGAATGCATAAAATACTATGTATTATAAAATATAATTAACTATAATATACAAAGTATACACCTTCAGAAGCTTGCTTCATGGGAAAGGAAATTTGTTAAAAATATAAGGTATTATTTCTTAGTTAAGCCTAAGGATGTAAACAAAACAAAAGAAATTAAAAAAAGAAAAAGATGGATCATCTAGGGCAAGCTTGAAAAAGTAAGTAAAATATCTTCTTAATTATTAAATGCTAATAATAATAATTCATATGTGTCTTAAATTAAAATAACAAACAGAAAGCAATTACTGAAAATGATGTTGTTTTGTGTTAGGTTAGCTATTTAGTACAAAATGATACTAAACCTCCTCTACAGTCCCTTTTGTTCCTCTTCCCCTTCTTCCCCCTCCTTCTCTCTTTTTCTTCCCTCCTTTTATTACATTGTCTGCCTCCCACGCTGACATACCCTCTCTGCCAGCCGGGATCTTAACATGTGATTCCTCTATATCAGATGTCTAGTCATCCAAGAAAATATTTACAGAATAGGCAGGTCTCAGTTTTAAGAAGTTATTTTCTTCCAGAAGTCTTTCTAAATCTCCCCCTACCAGGTTAGGTACGAAGCTAGAAAGAGTGCATGTCCGTAGTCAGCCTGGACTTCTATGCTAGTGCTTCAAGACCTGACTGTCACTTCCCGTGTAGCAATTTGTCTTCCTCAGGAAGGTAATGTACTGTTAAGCTGGCTACTGCTCATAAACAGAGTCAACCAGCCACTCACCCACTTGGGACCTCTCTAGAGAGACCATAGGGAAATCATGATTAGAAGAATCTATTGGAGATAACAAGAGAAACAAATTAATTCCCTCTTCTGGTTTCCTATTTAGCATATGCATTCTTAGCATATAAAAAATATGAACCTCGATATATATTTTTTTTTATCTTGAGATTGTGTTCATGGCTCATGGCCAATAAAAATGAAGGGGAAACAAAACATAATTCGGGTTTCTCCAATTTCTCATGTCATTGACTCAAAGTGTATCTGTAAGGGATCAACTCCTCTGTCTTTTACGGTTTGCCTATCCCTGCTTGTCTGGCAACCTCATGCTTCATTTGATGCCTGAGGTGGTGGCAGGTGAATGTACCATCCTTCAGGGCTCTATCAGGAAGGTCAGGGTGACAGGTCTGCTCCAGAGGACCTTAGGGTAAGAAAAGATGAGTGAGGACAGAAAAGCCAAAGAGCTGGCACTCTTATCTCATCTGAAATTGTTTCTCATAGGAGCCCTCTAAGATATTTAATATAGCAAATATAATTTTCATTTCGGAAATTAGTCAACAAATGATTATTTTAAAGTTTATAAACTATTGATAAAATAAGTGCTGAAGTTCAGTTCTCCTTACTCTCATTCTCTGCCCCATTTTTTTCTAGTCTCAAAATAATGACGGTTTCAGGTTGAGACTATTGTTATTGAAAGAAAATTGTCTGATAATTTAATTCTAGTGATCTGCGTTTGTTAATTATATGAACTGCTTTGTTAAAAATATAAGCCTTTTACTTTGAAAAACTGTCAAAGATGTTCTTTTCTTTCAGGGTACACTTTTTTTTAAAGCCTCTTTTGTGGCTTGATACACTGTTTTTTTTTTTTTTTATCAAATAAACAAGGCTACCACAGTTGTGAACACGTAATATATCTGAGACCACTGTAAGTAACCCTTGGAAACATGAAATAGTAATGGAACAATATACTGTTTTTTAACCCCTGACTAAATGCGTATGAAATGCCAAAAGTCTGTTGTTTCAGAAGATAAGATTATCAATTTTCCAATGAAGCACTAGAACCCGATGATATCGTCCCTAACACAAAACAAACGCTTTAATTGTATAGGAACAATTATTCTGATAGTTCAGATTAAACAATAATTCACTTAGGTTCTAACAAGTCATAATTAAAACAAACAGGCCACACAAGCAAAATTCCATTTTATTTAAAATAACCAATTTGAAGCATAAAACCATAGTTCTACATAGTTGAGAGAGTGCAGAGAAACACAGAAGAGTTAATGGAGTGCATGTTGGAAGAGATGATAGTGGGTTTTGTATTCTTCAAATACACTATCTAAGAAAAGGCAGGGGCTCCTTCTCTAATCTCTTCTTATTTCAGTTTCACAGACCCCAAAGCCCTGTTGTAATACATTAGAATACAATGTAACTAATTATGCAGATGGAGTTTGTAATATGATAAATGTCTTTTATTTTCACTCTGCAGGCAATCTGTTTGCTGAAAAAAGTAAACAAATGTTAAAATTATTAAAAGGGTTTACCCTCCTAATTCAAAGTAATTGGGAGGAGGATGTGGAAGAAATCAGAGCTAGACCGTGGTTGCAAAAATGAACTCAAAACTCTTTATTAAAAGACTCACTTTTGCTGAATTGGAATAACTGAAGACATCAAAAGGAAAAAAGTGACTACTGTATTATGTTGAAGTAAGGTTTTCTCTGAAAAAATAGGGACCTCAGGGTCTTCCCAGCATATCCATCTAATTTCACTACCAGCTTTGTTTATATTTCAGAAACTATGTAAATATATATATATATTAATTTCTTTAAAATGTTGATGATGAGTCAATTTACTTATCTATTCAATACCCTGCACTTCCTCGAGTATTTAGATTTCTATTTTTTGACGAGGAGGATGCATTAGCTACCATTTGTGTATATAAGAAATAGATTTATTTTATTTTTATCCCACATTTTTATTGTTATTGTGTGGATTTCATATAGGGATTAATCTTCTATATATAAATGGAAATCCATTCTGCTCCTCTTAAAATATACTGATTATAAAGCTTATAGGAGAATGAAAAAAGTAAACCAAATTTAGGTACAGAATGTGTTTATTATGTTCATATTATTTAATACATTCTTTGGAAGCTATAAAAATCTGAATAAGTAGAAGAATAATTCTAATAAGATTTACTTCCTTAGTATAACATATAATTCTGTGTCTTGTCCTTTTGTATGACATTAAAATATATTGTGGAAGGAAACAAGAAAAATGTAAATATGGTTATCTTAATTACTTTGAAGTCAATATTGGCAGTAATATTCTATGATTCAGTAGGGAGAATATATTATATACTCACAAACCTTATTAGAATTGTAGCCTCCTATTAGAGGAAAGAATATCAAAATTTCATGAAACCATTCAATTCAATGTTCATTTGGGACAATGGCCTTGTTTACATTGTGAAACATGTAGAAAGCATCACAGATTCAAATATCTATATTTGCTCAGCATGGTTTGTAAATTTATTTTATTGTAGTAAAACATATAACATAAAATGTGTTCTGTTTTGCTTACCTTATTTTACTTAGTAAAATGTCATCAAGATTCATCCAAGAGTGTGTCAGAATTTCATTCTTATTCAAGGTCAAATAATATTCCATTGTGTGTGTATAATACATTTCATCCATCCACTTTTCCACTGGTGTACATTGGGTCGTTTCTACTTCTTGGCTACTGTGACTAACTAGATTAAAAAAAAAAAAAAAAAAAAAACTTTAATTTTTTTTTTTTAGTAACTGCCGTATCTTATAATAAAATGAGCTCATTTTCTATTCTAGGGCAATTTTTTGTATCATCACCTAAGGACATGCTCATTGATTTTAGAGAGAGGGGAAAAGAGAGAGAGAAACATCAATGTGAGAAAAATCAGTTGCCTCTTATATGTGCCCTGACTAGGAACTAAAACCTGCAATCTAGGCATATACCCTGACTGGGAATCAAATTCACAAACTTTCAGTTTATGGGATGACACTCCAACCAACTGAGCCACACTGGCCAGGGCCTGCAAAAATTTTCTTATCTGTTATTTTCATATTTTTTAAATTTTATATTAGTTGTATAATCAGTATAGTTAAATGTATACAATTATATAGTTATATAATTAATATAGTTATATAGTTAAATTTTAAATATTATTAATTTGTTAAAAGGAGAGAAAGGTGAATCTCTTCACAGCTAATATGTAAGTACACCAGGCCAAATTGGGCATACTATTATTTGTGTTTGTTAATTTCATAATGATACAGTGGAAATGATTACTACTTAGCTCTTGCAATGTGGATATTGGTGAGATGTTTGTGGTGGCCCGGCAGCAGACTAACTCTTCTTTACTTTTCAAACTGTTTTGGAAATTGAGATTGCATGTATCAAGAGGATTTAAAAAGCTTTATTACTCATGTAAAGTGATTTCCTGGGGAGGGTAGGACTTGTACCCAAACCAGTCTCCATGGAATGGCTTGAGCAAGGAGACAGGGTCCTCATTGTGGTTAGGAGCTGAAGTTGGGCCAGGTTCCAGCTCTCGGGCCAGGGCTGGCATAGTTTGTTTTCCTGCCAGTGCATGGGAGGATGAGGGGCTTTCTTAGCATCTTAACTAGATGTGAGTCTTGAGGTCAGGGGACACGGGTGGGAACTAAAAGACATTAGCAGTTAAACATCAAAAGTGAGTCAGACTATTACAGTTCATCGCGTGATTAGAATTTATAGGCCCTGTTTTCTACTCCCAGTTCTAAAATGTACTGGGTACATGATGATAAAAAGCCCATTAACCAACCTAATTTCTGTGATAATTGAGAAGGCTTTAAGAAGAAATGTTAAAGTAAAAATGTTTGAATCTTTTGATGTATTATAATAGTTGGTCCCAGGCAGCCTGTAACTTAAATAGACATGCGGGAGTGATGTTTGCTGTCTCATGGTAGCATCCTGCTTGGACATACGGATGCCTGGGGCCAGCACTCATCACCCTCTTTGTGCGGTCTTGAGTAGAAGCCACAGCCTCTGGGTCTAACTTCATATCCTTAAAATGAGGATAGTCAGACCCTGCCTCGTAGAGTTATTGTGAAGATTAAATTAGTTTCACGTACAACACTTAGAACAGTGCCTCACATACAGGACATCACCTGCCATAGATGCTTATTGGAAGACTGGTGAAGAAAAAAAACAACCCATTTTTATGAAGGTATCTCCTTAGGAACAAAGTATTTGTGTTTGCAGTCCCTGAAAAAAGCAGTTCTTTAGTTCCATTTTACTTACATTTTCTTATTTTATAATGCATTTAAGTAACCTTGACTCAGAATAAAAATTAAGAGGTTCCTGTAAAAACTTAGAGCATCTTTCCTTTTTGAAAATAAATAATGCATCACAGGGATTCTATTGATTTTCTTCATAAATATGACTTATGATTCCACCTCCTGTTGTTCTGAAGCTGACAGGAGTTCTTCCAACCTAGAAAAATTTTGTCAAAGTAATAATTACAGGAAAACTGCTTCAATAGTAATTTCAACAAAGGGGAGTCATGGGCCCATTTTTTAAATGTGAATAGCAGAAATGAGCCTTAGAGTTTTCTAAATTAATAACGTAACTGGATTTATCACCCTAGCGCGAGGGAGGCAAAGTCCTGGCTTTCATCTCAAAATACACACAATTGTTGACACCATAGCAATCAACATACAGTTTCTTACAAGCATTTGATGTTGCCTTTGGTTGATGGCTTTTACCATGTATCAGTGACTTTCTTTTCCATCGTCATTTACCCATCACCAAGGTGTATCTTTGCTTGGGTTTGAGAGCACAAAGGACATACTACAGAGCTCTGAGCACTCAAAAGGCACATGTATGCTTGTTTATATAAAACAGTTGCATGCCAATTTCTTCATGAGCTCATGAAAATCCTCACTGACAACTGTCATGTGATATGATATCTCTGTTGAGCAGTTTTCAAATTTGCAGTTCCTATTCCTTCTCCTTTAACAGTTTCTTTAAGATAAAGTTGTAATCTGGAGATACCCTTCTACCTCTCCTCTCAGACTCCTCATTTTTAAACTGGTTCAATCCATAAAAGTCTGTTAGAATCCTCTTGAGACGTAAAATGTGAGAGGACATACATTATCGGGGCAGACACCATGAGCAGCTGGTTCATGATTGGCCAGATCCTCCATCTATGGTCATGACGATGAGTAACATCACGCATGATGAAAAATCTACGATAGGTGCCAGGGAGACAGCACTGCAGGAAACTGTTACTTGCCTGAGACTGGCTGTTAGCCTGAAAAATAAGTTGTACTTTTCCAGCTACTGAGAGTGTTCACATAGATTTTATGCACTCTAACTTCATTTAGCCTAACTGAAAACGTTTTTTCAAGTATTTAAAGATAATTATAACGTCTCTTCTTCTCTTCCCCAGGTTAAATAATTCTAATATCGTCAGCATTTACCTGTTTGAAAGTTGTCCAAACTGATAATGTTTTCTAATCCAGTGGCTTTAAAATTTTTGGACCACCAAACATTCCTGGTTGGCTTTTATATCACATGCAAAATTTTATTGTTTGCATTTCTTATGATTATTTACAGGCCCATGTTAATGTTTGTGCCTTCATTTGTGGTCACATTTATATGGAGGTCAAAATGAGAATTATAAAATGAAACTTTTAACAACGGTGATTTATTTTTCCCTTGAAAAAATGTCCCTAAACTCAACTGTATATTATTGTTTTACAGATCTAAAGGGTTAGTCATTCATTAGTAAATGTATTTATTCTGAAACAAATTAAAATATGAACTATTTAAATCTTTGACTACTTTCCATAAAAAATGTATTTTAAAATTTTATTTTAAAAAAATTATTTTAAAATTTTATTATGGAAAGTGTTATTTTAAAAATATTATTTTTTATTTTCTGCAGCTTGGGTCATCACTATGAATAGAAAACACATTAAATTAAATGCTAAGAAGCTCATAAAGTAACCAAGTGATGGGTTCACAAATTAAACAGACTGGACTCACTAACAACAATTTTCATAATAATAATAATAATATTGAAGTAGGTCCTTGACTTTTTAAAATTAAAACCAGTAGAAATTAAAAACTGACTCCTAGTTGTACTTTGAAACTTTGCCACTTTAATGAACTCTTAGTAAGCTTTTAAGAGCAGCCTGATTTTCCACTGAGGAGACTGAACAGAACTAGTCTCCACTCTAGACTTGGACATGGCATGAATAAAATGAAAAAATATTTTAGAAGAAGAATATTTTCTCCCTATCATGTGAAGAAAGTGTGCAATTAATAATTCAGTCTAACATTTACTAGAAATGTGACTGGATGATCTCTATGAACTCCGAAAATGTAGAAGTTCATGAATATAGAATCAAGTGTTAAATGTATTTTCTAAAATCAGTTGTCATGGAGTTCAGAGTGAAAATGTGGTATCCTGCCCAACAGATTCACACAGAAGAATTTTACTGTTTCCAACTCTACAGGCAGAAAGGGTATGACAAGTTAATGTGTTTTCTAAGAGTATAGTACAGAAGCAAAAAATGGTGGGTGCTTGTATTTTGGTTATTAAAAAAATAAATCTTAAATACTTTCAATAAGCTACTGTTCAGGTGTTTTTCAGAAGAAATGAGCTCTACACATTAGACTGTCTGTCCCCAAATATGATGGCACTAACTTAAGTCTATATTACTTTCTCAAACATAACTTGTCCTGACTTTGTATGAAAGGAGTAAAATCAAACCATTCCCTAAAGAATAGAATTTTAGTATAACATTGACTTCGACAAATCTAGTTTAGTATTTGATTTACCTCCTTTTCTTTCTCTTTCCCAGCCTCCACCCCCTACCAAATGAGGAATCATTCTTGTAAATTTCAAAGTGAGGAGAATTGGTTATTGTAAATCTTCTGACTCTAGAAGTGTGCCACCATATTGCTACCACCCTTCACCAGGGGACAGTGTGACAGGAGAGCAGAGCAGAAGGTGACAGGAAAATGTACACAAATTAATATAAATGTTTCCTTAATGGAAGTTACACATTTTTAAAAAGTCACTTTTCCTCTGTAATCACATGTAAATTTAAATGATATGAATTATTTTGTTGGCTTAATTTAATTGATGAATATAAGTCTAAGTTTTGGGGTAAAATGTTCTCTTCCAAGTGGTTGAAGTCTTTTGATAACAGTTTTTGTTTTATTTTCCAAAAATTACAAAATAGTAAGCCGATACTTTATTATAATACACAGAAAAAGCAAGAGAATAACACAGGAAATAATAGGGTATTTATTCTATTGTAAATAATAATGAACATAAATAACCAGTGACATGATTGTACATTTATATCTGTCCTTTCAGTATAGTTCAACATTTGTTATTGTTTAATTTTTAGTTTAAAGAAATGTAGCTATTAGTTCTCTGACATACTTACATCATTTTCTGTCTTCTCTTTTTTAAAATTTGGAAATTTTTAATATGATAGCAGCAGTATTAGATGATTAATATGTACAGTAAAAAGGTTAGGTCATTTTGTCTTTTATTTCTTTTGGGTAGTTCTTCACAAATACCATAGAATAGCATATCACAAGGGAATAAATTGCTTGTAGGGCATCTTCCTAGGGCAATAAATTGTGGAAATGGGAGCTAAACATGAGCCATCTGTGAAGTTGTCTGCTCAGTAGAATAAGCAATGTTTCATTTAATAAAATTGTAGTAGTTTTGTGCATTTCTCCTTGAATGTATGGTATTTTTAAAGGTTGCCAAATTGTTCTAGTTCTAAGATTCTGATTTGATCTCACTTGCTCTATTATGAATCATTATTTTATATATAATATAAAGAATGAATTTGATGATTTATCTTATTAGAAATGTCTATTTATCCACAAACAGATGGCAGGACAAGGTTAGTGTATAATGAATGATATGTATATTCATTTAATAAATAACAATAAAGCATGCCAAACAAATTCCTGTCCTGCTAACACAGTGCCACACACACACACACAAAACAACAACTAAAAAGTGCATAAGATTTAAAAAATTGCTTATTGAGAATAAAACTTTCCCCAAACACCAAATTTTCTATTGCTGATTTTCATTAATTTCATCAATATAATTATTATCTATTTAAATACAATATATAGAAAAGATGATCAAATCTAAAATAACTTTTTAAATTTTGTGTGTAATTTAATCTTAATGTCTTTCTTAATAAATTATAAATGGGTAAAATATATTTAAATATAACTATTTTGCAAATGGAGAACATAGCCATTTGATTTTATAACATCTTTAATGAAACAAGTTAATGGAATATTACCAACATACAAAAGTATATTTCAAGGACTTTCAAAATATTTTATTTAAAATAATTTTAAACATATAGAATATTTACAAAAATAATACAGAGTTCACATATGCTCTTTCTCCATAATAACCACAATTCTCAAGTCTAACAAATTAACATTGGTACAATAATATTAAATGTCCTAGATGTTATTAAATTTTATGAGATTTCCTCCTTGTTACCTTTTTCTGTTTCAGAATCCAATAAAGAATTTCATGTTGTCATTACTTATTTCTTCTAGGTTTCCTGTAACTTGTGAAAAGTTTCTTATTCTTTGCTTGTCATTCATGATTCTCCTTGGGACTTTTTGTGGCAACTAGACAGTTATTTTTTAGACTGTCTCTCAGTATAAATTTGCTCAATGGTTTTTCTTTTCTATAATTAGATTGATGTTTGCTTGTTTGCCAAGAATACTATGGAATTGCTATTGTATCATTCTCATACCTCATATGGGTATTCAAGATGTCAGTATGTCTTCTTACTTGTGGTGTCTTCCTTGATGCATGATTAAGCTAAAGTCTGCCAGGTTTCTCTACTGCAATGCTACTATATATATTTTTGCAATTGACAAATATCTTGGGATACAATATTGAAATTATGATAAAATATCCTTTATTTCAATTTTGCCAACTTGTTTTATTTTCTTAAATTGATTTTTAAGCTTTAACATTAAATAAAATTGTGTATTTGAGGTATACAACATGATTTCATATACATAGTGGAATAATTATTATAATTAATCTAACATGTTATTTTATGGTATTTTTACCATTTTTCTGTGTGAAGTAAGAACACCTAAATTCTATTCTTTCAGAAAATATATAGTATTTAATAGAGTTGTGTGTTTTGTTTTTTTTAAACTATCATCATCATGCTGTACTTTAGATCTCAAGATTTATTCATCCCCACTGATTTTAGCATCCATTGGTTGACTGTTTTTGGAAAAATTATTATTGTGGTTTTTGCCTAATGGGGATTTATTCTATCATTAATTCCTTCTACATGTTGGTTTAAATTTTTATTTAATGAAAACATATCTCTTCTCCTGCATATATTTACTGATTGAATTATCCTATCCATATGTACTCATGAATGCTTATTATATGTTTTCTACTCAAATACTATTACTAATTTTTTTTTTTTTTTTTGGCTCAAGTTGTACCAGTTTTGGCTGTAAAATGTTCCTTATAATCGGCTTTTTTTTTTTTTAAAATCTGTCCCCATCTTGTCACTTCTTTATTTCCTTGAACTATGAAATATTTCAACTTCTTGTATTTAAAGTAATTTTAGTGTTCTAAAATAATAGGGAGAAGAGATAAGCTATTCAGTATCAACTTTTGATCAATATAGTGATGTGACAATCAGAACTTTTTCCTTCTTGATCTATAAATGGTAACCATATATGGTTAACATCTATGAGATTATGTAATGAATATCCAGTGAGTTGAGTACATTAGTGGGAGAATACTTATCCAGAGAGCTAAAGTAGAAAATATATATTAGACTTATCTAATAATGATTTGGTGTTATAGTCTCATTCCTACATCAATTGTGTGTTAATTCAATTACATAAACATGTATGAAACGTCTTCCATATTTAAAATATTGTTCTGATGCTCTTTCTACTCAAAGAGCTTATGAACATGTCCAGCATAATAACAATAATAACTCTATCTCTCTGTCTCTGTCTCTGTCTCTGTCTCTGTCTCTCTCTATATATATATGTGTGTGTATATATATATATATATATATATATATATATATAGTGAATATCTATTATATCAAGTGTTATACTAACTGTTGAAGCCCCAATGGTGAATAATAAATGTGTATATTCTTAATTTTAATAATACATGAAATTATTATGACAGAAAAAAACAAAATATTGAGGGACAGAAAAAATAATTTTCAAGTTCATGTAACACAACAGTTATTTTAAAAGATAGTCTATAATTAGTGTTGTAAGATAATTGCAAAGTCACATAAAAGTTCGGATAAAGTAGAGTTCTATCATCCCCTCCCTCAGTTGGGAGGGATCAAGGATGGCAATTAAGGCAGATGACATAATAAATAACAATGTAAAGTCCTTTATAATATAATGACTGCTGGCAGATATTGGGCAAACAGTGGTAAGCTGTGCTAAAAAAATTGCATATTTCTTTTGGAAGCCCATCTCTACCCCAAGCTAAAATATCAGACTAGCATAAAAGATTTTAAAAATCAAGCTGTGACATTTTGATTTTGCTTGGTGTGCAAGAGGGAAATATTGAATGTTTTCCAGCACTAAATAACATGATTGAAGTTTGCTCTATAGATAATCAGGCATTGATGTGTGAGATGAATTGTTTAAATGTTGCTGGGATTCTGAGAGGATATCAAAATGAGTGAAAAGTAAAGACCTTTCCTGTTTCCATTTATTTAAGAATTATTTCTTGATCTCCCATTAAATCTTAAAAAATGTAATGTAATAAATATGACATTATCTACATCCTCAAGGAATTTAGTGTAAAAGACAAAAAGCCTTACACTTTCATGTAATAGACAAACACAGATCATGGTAATAGAGAATGCTGAGAATGTTGTACTGTACCATGAAAATGGGGCAAGGATGCCTGACCCAAGTTAGAAGGGTGTTGAGAGCAAGGCATATTGCATTAAAGTTGGAACAACTGATAGTGCTTTTGACATTGAAGTGGACCATGCAGGGAGAGTACATTCTCTACAGAATGAAAAAACTGGAAAAGTAATAAAGTAAAATTTTAACAGATATAAAGATCTATCCAAAGAGTATCCATCCATGTAATATGCAAAATAGAGACATTTAGTGAAGAAGATACAGGAAACATTGTACGTAGAACAATGACTCCTCAGTCCCCTTCAAAGTAGGCACCTTGGGACCTCACACAGTTCTCCCAATCGCCATCAGCTGGCCATTCATATTTTTCTGAATCTCATTGATGGTCTAAAATCTCTTCCCTTTCAAAGGTGATTTTAGTTTTGAAAAAGCCAGAAGTCACAGGGCACCAAATCCTGGCTGTAGGGGGCTGAGTCACCTGGATGATTTGATGGTCCTCCAAAGAACTCTGAGTGAGATGTGATGCATGAGCAGGTGTGTTGTCTTGATGAAACTGCCAGTCACCAATCACCCATAGCAACAACCTTCTGAGCATCCAAATAGTTTCCAGGGAGGAATGTTCAAGCTTAATACAAAATCTGATGCAGATTCATTGCTCTACTCAATCATTTTCAATGCAACAGCCACACAGTACACATGTTCAGTCAACAGCCTCTACCACCCCCACTGACTAGCACAGTGAAGTCATCATTGTTCACCCATGCACATTCCAGTCCCCTCTCCTTGCCTGCCAAGTTACATTGATGTTGCTGAAATAATTTTCATTATATTCACAATGGTTGGACTATTTCTGGACAGACTTCATATATTGGATAATTGCAATTTGATATTAATGGCTAGAGTTTAGGAGACAAAAGGTGAGAAATAATTTTAAAGTTAGCAAAAACATGAAGAATATTGAGAAGGATATACTTTTTCCTCTGAATCATTTAAAAGTGTTTAAAGAATACACGTGAGTCCACTAAGAGGGAGTTATGCAGACTAGAGGTAGGATTACTTGTCCTTTAGCCTTTTCAGCCACAGTAGATCTCTGAATTTATTTATTTTTACCCTCAAAGCACACAATTTTGTTTGCAGAAATTATTTTTGCTGTAGAAAAACATTTTCTAAACTTCTGTGCAATAATGACAGGCTACAGGGAGTAAGTAAGCATAAGGGTTACAGAGAATAAAATAACTGATTAATCTATTGTCACTTGAACACCTAAACAGAAACTAGAAACTGAGATAAACAAAATATTGCTCTGCCTGGCCACCTACATTAGTATTCAGGGAAATAACATTTAAAAAACTAACCACTTTATCTATTGAATTAGTACAAATGAAAAGGTAAGAAACAATATCAACTTTCATACAAGCTGAATAATATCATGTATTTCTAAAAACAATATA
This sequence comes from Furipterus horrens, assembly GCF_987537825.1. Taxonomy (NCBI): domain Eukaryota; kingdom Metazoa; phylum Chordata; class Mammalia; order Chiroptera; family Furipteridae; genus Furipterus; species Furipterus horrens. The sequence continues at coordinate 13,866,295 of NW_028327182.1, forward strand.
TATCATTACATGCACTCTAAAAAGCAGGCCAACATTGGTTACTCATTCATTATATATATGAAACTCTAACATAGCAATTCTACATTTGAATGTCTATTCTTAGGAAAATATTAGAACTGTGAATCTATTATACTAAATATGCTGAATGTAGTACACTTATGTGATAGAAAAGTTAACCTGAAATTTAAAAAAAAATAAGAATCTAGTTAAATATAATTTTTCATAAATACAGAGGAGTACTGTAAAACCACTAAAACATTATAATATCATGCTCCCAATAATAATATCTCTGATCTTAATGTCATGATATCAAGAGAGTTTACCCAGGAAAGCTAACATAAAACAGCCCACGCCCAGAGCCCACTGCCATCTCTCTCCTTATCATATTTTTATTTATTTTGCATTCTGTCTTGGTATATTACTTTATTTATTGTTTATTGCCTGTCACTCAAGTACTGGAAAACAAGCTCCATGTAGGCAGAAAAGTTGTTTTATCAATGACGTGTCCTTGGTGTCAAAAACCATGGCTGGGATGCTCTAAGAACTAAACAAGTATTTGCAGAATAAATAGTGGAGAATTACATATCATCAGATATTAATTATGCAAAATATTATATAGCACAAAAGGAATACACATAGTGTCAGAACTATACCAAAATTTGGGAATTTTTAACATTTTTTGTTTACATTATCTTCAGATATAACAAGACTTTTTATAAAAAGAACAATTGTCTTTGGAGGATAAAAGTAGCAAAAGTTACTACTAACAATTATTTTAATTTAGAGCGAGGACGAGATTTGGAGTCAATTATATCAGCTTTTGTAGTAAATCCAATTCAAAAACGTTAAGTATGAACTAAGGAATAGCAGAGTTACAAAGGAGGCTGAAAATATTGTTTTTTTTTGTCTTGTCAAAATACCCATGATAGTATCTAAATGCATTGGTTAGTTTCCTGCTGTTCCTTTAGGCTTCCCAGAATTTCTCCCTTGCACCCATGGATGCTTTCCCCTATCACAGCGAAGAGTGGCGGAAAACCAGGCAGTGGCCATGCCTGAGCTCGTCCCCACAAGCTGTGGTATCACTGCCTTTTGTTTGCTCATCACCCGTGTTCCTCTGGAGCTGACAAATATCAAGTGCGGTGTCTCCTCATACCCATTTGTGCAACCCTTCAAATGTATCTGTGTTTATTTACTTACTTACTTATTTATTTATATTTATTTATTTGCCCTGAGCCTACTTTAATTTTCACAGAATCTTAGAGCCTTCTACTCACTTGTACAGAAAAAAAAAAAAAAAAAAAAAAAAGGAAGATGGAGGCTTAGACGGACACGCTAGGTCTCCCTCTACAACTATAGAGGAATACAACTACTTCAAAACAAAGGATAACTAGAAATTCCAGAAAATAAAACTACACGGAAGCCCAACACGTGAAGTTATAAACCAGCGGTGCCATTTGGGCAGGTAAGAGTTAAAGAAGGCAAAGCTGTTTGCGGAGCGGCGGGCGGGGCGGCGAAAAATCCGGGAGGCAATCAAGCCCCTGGCGTGCGCGACTCCAATCAAGCCCCTGGCGTGCGCGACTCCGGCGCTGGGGAAAGCAGCCGCAGCATCGCCTTGAACAGTGAGGCCCAGGGGGGCGGGAGGACGGATCCCGGTCACCTAGCTGAATAACTGTGTGAATCCATCTTGGACCCCCGCCCCCACTGAAAGCACCACAGGGCTGCGAAATAGGTCGCAGACAGACACCGGTCGCTAATTTGTGACGCGTACACAGGCACCGCCCCGGACAGCCGGCCCAGGAAAACAAAACGCATCTGTCAAAATGAGGCAGACAAATATAGAGATCCCGGTGGCACAACTCACCAGACAGCAGATAGAGAACCTGACAGATGAACAGATAAGAAACCTGTCAGAGGCTCAGTTCTGGGCCATTGTTATCAGGTGGCTTACAGAATTCACAAAAGAGCAGGAAAAAGATATGAAAGAAGCGAAAAACTTTCATAACGAAAGGAACAAAACCACATACGAGACAGAAGGTGAGGAATCCAGAGTTCATTTCAACAAACTGGAATATGGAGAAGGAACAAGCAGTCAACCAATGCAGCGAGAGGAAATAGGAAGCAACAATGAGAGGATCAGAAACCTCTGGGACAGCTATAAAAGGCCCAACATAAGAATCATTGGTTTGCCAGAGAATGAGGAAGATGAACTAGAACTTGAAAAATTGAGTGAAAATATAATAAAGGAGAACTTCCCAGACTTGGGGAAGGGAATAGACTTGCAGGTCCAGGAAGCAAGGAGAGTTCCCAAGAGACTGGACCCAGGGAGAACCACTCCAAGACACATTATAATCAAAATGTCAAAAATTAAAGATAAAGAGAGAATCTTAAAAGCAGCAAGAGAGAAGAAAAGAATTATGTACAAAGGGGTCCCAATTAGACTATCAGCTGACTTCTCAAGGGAGACCCTACAGGCAAGAAGGGACTGGCAAGAAATATTCAAAGTAATGAAAATCCAAAACCTACAACCACGAATACTCTATCCAGCGAAATTGTCATTCAGAATAGAAGGACAGAGAAAGTGTTTCCAGGACAAAATAAAACTGAAAGAGTTCATTAGATCCAAACCACTGTTATATGAGATGTTAAAGGGACTGGTTTAAAAAACAGAAGCTAGGGAGATGAAACAAAGGCAAACGAAACAGGCAACGAGAGTGGAAAAGGAACTGTGGGTAAGGGAAGCATAGTGGGGGGAGGTCAACAGGGAGGGGGAGTGGGGAGAGGGAGGGAGATGATATAGGAATTGGGGATCATGGTAGGAGGGAATGGAATAGACGGAGAGAGGTTGGGAGGAACTGTATGCACAACTAATGGACATAATCTAAAAGGGGGGGACAACTGGAGGGAGGGGGGCCACCGGGTGGAGGGGAGCAGAGGGAAGGGAAATTGGCACAAATGTAATATTTTAATCAATAAAACACATTAAATCTGAAAAAAAAAATAAATAAACTAGAGGAACAAAAAAAAAAAAAAAAAAAAAAAAGTCCTTTGCTTTCTTGATTCTATGCTTCATCCATAAATTTCACATTGAATCCCAAGGCCCAGGGCCAGCAGGATTGCAGGGCTGAAGCTGCTTTTTTCTGTGATGTACTGTGTGTCTAGTGTCCTGCCATGGAGCTGTTGAGATGGTGCAGTTTCAAATGTGTATGTCTTGGCCAAATTCTATAGTAAGAACGATGTTTAACTTTACGGATACCATGTGTTATATTATCTTTCTTTAGTAAGGAAAATAAAACCTCAATTATTAAAATTTTGACTTTTTAGATATTATTTCAACCACATTTCATAGAAAAGTCTTAGTGTGCAAAATATACTTATTTATATCAGGTCATTTCTTGTGAGGAAAGTTTAATTTGTTGGTGTAGAAGAAATAGAAGTGGTAGATAAAGCTTGGTCCTAGATACAGATACAGGTAGGAGCTTTCTTATTATCTCAACAATTTTATTATTTACGTACACATTATGTGGCAAGAATAAGTTTCACAAAGTTTAGTGTTACAAAATTGGGCACATTTGAATAAAAATTGAAACCCATGGGGGAAAAAACTCAGCATTGATCAACATCCAGTAACCACGTCCTAATTTACCTAAAACCAGGCATAATTGTAATAGGTTCCTCCCCACTTAATACATAGGTCGTCGTCGGCAGCCGTCCGTCTCAAGAGACGATGGTGTAGCTTCTTAAGAGTCTATCTGCACCGCCGAGAATGGTTGTGCAGTCCGACTCAGGAGTGACACGGTATCTGTCTCCTCCCGTGTTGAATCGACATCTTGCGATGACGCTGGAGTGTCCTCTCCAGTGAAGCTGAAGCTACAGAGCCTGGGCAGGGTGATATGGAGGGTCTGCTGTTGCCCATGCAGCAGACCCCCCCTCTCTTCGCAGCTGAAGGGCCCAAGGGAAAGACGGAGTCGATACAGCTTGGCTTCAGGTGCGCCGCAGGAGTTGCCGGTGTTGACTACAACGTCAAACCGCCTTAGGGACTCCGGCTCCGGATTTTCTGTCGGGGTTTACTCCCTTAGCCTTTCCCCTGAAGAGGTATGCCGCAAGGCAGCGGAGGTTTTTTGGAGTCAGAGTTTTCCTTCTCTGATGTGCCCTGACTGGAAGATCGAACCAGCGACACTTAGCTCGCAGGCCGACGCTCAATCCACTGAGCCAAACCAGCCAGGGTGGTTCAATATAACCATAGCTAAAAAGTACTAAGAGCTGCACTGTACTAACACATTAGATTTTTGTTACAGAAATCTATAGTGAGGTAAAAAATTATTTTCCTTTGCATACTATAACATTCAATTTCATGAAGATATTAAACTTACCTTTAGATGATTAAGATGGCCATGACTCGTATGAAGGTTGTACCACCTGAAGGTATTGGCTACCGCTTTGAACACATCTCTATTTGAGTGCCTTATTAGAGTCATATCTGACAGATACTTGTCCACAAATGAAATGTTAGTGTGAAATATTAGTTAGAAACCTCATATCCATTACTTGGATATGCTAACAGCAAAGAAGGAAGAGAGAACTGTCAGCACAGCCATCATTTTTACAGAACAAAATATTTAAAGCATGAAGCAAATATGCTCTAGCAGGAGTACAAAAATTCCTGAGGTGCACCAGAGTTGGGAAATCTTTTCTTTCAAAGGTTCCAATAACTTGCACTGCAAACTAATATATTTCATTACTGGAAATATTTTACTTTCAAATATAATTGATATGGTTCATGGTTTACTGCCAGCTACACTTTCATTATGTCATAGCTGCTGCTTATAATGACATTCTGCAAGGATGCCACTGACCCCGGCACTTTGTCTTCCATAACAACACCCGGGGGCATATTTTAACACCAAATGAGTCAGGGAGTCACACTCAAATGTTGAGAATGTGATGCTAAAAATTGATTCTACTGAGTTCTAACCAGATGTTTTCTCACTCATGATATAGAATAATTTATTAAAAGAAGCCATTCACATTTATAAACTGATTATTATTTATGTTGTATCATAAATTAACATGGTTAGATAAGATAGATAAACTTAGAAGGATAAGTTATCTTTTCATATTCTACAAGAAATTAAAACAGAATTAAAGCACAAAATATAGATGCAGAGGTAAGACATGCTGCAATTATCTGGAGTAATTAGAAGATATATATGAGGTAATACACACACAAAAAGTCTTAAAGTCAGGGAAATAGTCCTCCCAAGAAAGATCGTGGCATGAATAAACTTTGACTATGACTGCAGTGAATATATGAGACAACCAAGTTCTTGCTGTTGCAGAAGAGAATAAAAAAAAAAAAAAAAAAAACCAATTCAATATGAATGAGGTAACAGGATGCCAGAGCATCTAAAGAATTTCTACTTTTGTACAAATTGGGAATGTTAAAATAGCAATTTAATGTCATGAACAAATTTGAAGTATAACATTTAGCTATAGGCTAATCTCAGGCTGCACACTTTGAGATAAACTAGAAATCTATTCATTCATTCAAAAAATACTCACTATACACCTGCAAGCTGCCAAGCACTTGACTATGTACTTGAATACAACAGGGGAAAAAAAAAAGTCATATCTAATGTAATGGGGTTGAACTTCAATAGCTTCAATTTTAGTGGAGATAGACAAAAGAAATTAAAATACAATAGGTATCATGGACTATTGGAGGGTGATATGTCCTATGAAAAAAGGCAGGCGAGGACCAAAGGTATGAAACTAGTCAAGAGGGAAAACAAGCGGAAGAGAGGGATGGGAATGTGTCATTATTACATAGGGCAGTCAGGGTACACCGTGCTGAGAAAGAAAAGAGATGGGGCTGTTGATCATATACAGAGAGAATAGCTGGGTCAAAGTCTCCAGGGCAGTCTCAGGCTTGGTCTGTGCCAGGCATATCAGGGAAGCTTGCGTCTGTGTACCTGACAGAGGGATGGGAGAGGTGGTGAGAAAGCAGGGACCTTGATGGGGAGGGCCCTGGATGCATTATAACTCTACATTAAATCGGGAGCCACTTCAGGATTTTGGGCAAAAGTGTGGCATGCCATGGCTCGCATTTTGAAAGGTCATGTGACTGGCTTATAAACAATGAAAGGTAGGAACAATGGGAGAAGAGAAGCCTCCTTGAAGGTTATTTAATTGATCCATATGGAAACTTAGTGGTAATAGTGGAATTACTGAAAATGTCAGTTCCTATTTACAGATAATTTTAAGCTTGGACAAACTTTCCTTTTTATTCTAAGACTGAATGTGCCATGTGAGAGAAAGAATGGAGTCACAGATGATACCAATTTCAGCCTAAGCAACTGGAAGTACTGCCATTGCCTGAAACGAGGCATTAAGAATAGAGGAGGTGTGACAAGGAAAATCGGAGCTCAGATTGAGCACACAGGGTCTGAGACATCCAAAAGGCATATGAGTAGGGAACAGTGAGAATGATGCTCAATTTAAGTCGGAATTTTGGGAGCAAAACCTGAACTAATGCTATCAATTAAAGTGTTGTCAGCCTATGGCTCAATTCTTGCATTTAATTCCAGGAGTTGGATGAGATCACCAAGGAAGATATATAAATAGTGACAAAAGACAAAGGTCCAAGTGCACTTTAGGGACACATCTACACCATAGTGATGCTTTTCATATACGCCTGGGTTAGGAGTCATTAAGAAACCAGGCGAACGTGGATGGAGAGATGCTATCCGATTATACTAAAAAATCCCTGGTATTGCATAAACAATGTCTCTATTACATATGGAAAGCAGAAGTCGAGTTCTAGCACTAAATTCCAAGACTCAAGAACTATAATGTTAATGAAATTAACTAAAAAAATATCAAGAGTAAGGTTAAATTATTTTAGGAGTAAAATATATTTTGATTATGTTGGAACAGAATGTTGTTTTAACTTTAAAAAAATGGTAGAAGGTGAGAGCTCCTTAGAAATATGGTTAGAATTATCTAAAATGAAAATTACTCTTTGTATTACATCAAAATAATAAATATAATGATAGTAAATGCTAAAAGTGAATATTATCTGGGAGAATTCATTCTCATTTTCATATTCAACTCATAATAAAACACAATAGAAATAATAACAAGTGTGCTAATAAAATAAAATTAGAATGTTAACTGAATCAATATGGAGTAAATCTCTATGCCATGTCATGTAACTTTTAAATTTAAACAAAAATTGTATAAAATAGTCAACAACTCTTTTCCTAAACGGGGAGAGACTAGGGAAACATCTGTACAGAACTTGGTTTTCTGTACTCAACTTACAAAGTTGAATGTGTGTACTAAGTAAATGTTTAATGCTGCAGTTGGCATAGGTGTTGATTGAATAACTCATTTCTCTTAGTATCTACTTGCCTAGAAATTTGTTTCAGTGCTCTCCACTATTTAAGTAACATTGAAGTGAATTGACACCATTGGACAATAGAATGAAGAACTTCATTCTAATCAAAGTTATGTCCAGAATATAAAAATAACTGAGCTCTGAAATATTCTGATTCCTGTGAGCTTCCTTGTTAGCTAGAAAAAATTTTATTCATGGTTTAATATTACTTTTGACCCACTGAAGAATTTAATCGACTTTGTAACCCCAATTTTTAAGACAAATCTTTGGTATTTTACTCTACTTATGAAACTATTAATGTAGAAATAACTTGAATTTATTTATCTGAGAAACATGGATTTCTCTTCTGATAAGAATGTTGTCTTACCTTACTAGCAATTATAAAGGTGTATTTGCTATAAGTAACAAGAATTATTATTGCAATACATGTGGTGGGAAACCAGGTTCAGAATAAACATCAGCCATGGCTGTCAAGTAATATAAAATAGAAAAACAATTAACTATTATAAAAGACCTTTAAGGAAACTTTCCAAATAAAAACCCAGTGCCTGAATAGCTTAATTAACTTCCTGTGGGATCAAATCCATCACTGCTAAGCACCTGACACATATAAACATTGCCTATAGTGAGTCTCAATAAATGTTTTGTATTAATGTTAAAATTATTTATGTCTCTATATTAAAATATCTAGAGAAATAAAACATATTTGCTATATTAAAAAGGAGCTTTTATAATTGAACTAGCACTACTGTGATATTAAAAGAAAACCAATATTGAAAGTGAACAATGGGGGATGTATTGGATAGTTCATTAAGGGTTAGAAACATAAAGACTTTTTCTATGATACAGTTGTTATATATCACTATGATGTGAAATATTCTGTCACATTACATAAATGCCTACACAATCATGTCATGACTATGTTTGAAGCTATGCTTGAAGGAAACAAAGAAAAGTCGTTTCACAGTTATTCATGAAATACATTCATTTATTTATTGAATAAGAATTGGATTTCAATCATATCTTCAAGCTACACAGCCAAGTAGGTACCACCATCCTGCCTTTCATGATAACATGCATCATTTTAATTTTTCAAAACTAAAGAGATACGAAGCATTAGCACATTGTTGACCAACAATTTTATACAAAAGCTATCTATTATTACCAGCTATTTTTTTATTAATTTAATATGAGAATGAAACAACCTAAATAAATGTCTATATATTTCATTTATACATAATGTACTGAAATGAACATATATTTTATATAACTTTTAATAACTTTTTGGGGGTATGATAAATTGTATAGCATTCACCTACGTACAATGGTGCACAGACAAAATATTTTTGTTTGTCCCATAAATATCAATAAACCGAGAAACTTCTTCATATTACTAGTGATAACTTGCATCCATGGTAAAGTTTTGCTGTTTTGGTGGTCTAATATTAGATTCATAACTATCTTCCAACATACTATCATCTTCTACATCACTGCTATATACAGCCAAGTTATTTGGACAATCATAAAAAACATCTGCATATATTTCATTGAAAAACTCTTCACTGTCACAATGCATCATATTTGAAATGTTTGCCATACTAAAATCATGATAAAACCCAGAATATCTAGAAAAATATTTTTCTAATAAAATAAATATGATCAAACACGACTAAAAAAACTTTTACAAAACCTTATCTTACTCTGAGTTTTAAGAACTGTATGAGCTAATTCAAGTACAGACATGAGTTAACTTGTTATTAGTCAACAAGGTTTGGGCTTGAAAATGCGTTTTTTTGAGACCAGTCAACAATATGTTAAAATAATAATACAAACCCAGGTTGTATGACTCAAAGCTCCACACTCTTAAACACTGCATTTTAATGAGAATAAGACGTGGAAAACAATGATTTTGTATTCTAGGAGTGTATTTAAGTCTGCTCTAACAGCTGATTTCTTATATCACTGAGTTAATGCATAGCCAGAGAGTTCTTTGAGAATGACAGAGTTCAAATTTAAGTATTATAAGATAGTCACTATGGCAGTGATTCATCATAGAACCCATTTTTAAAACAGTACTTAAAACAATAACTTGATACAACATGAAAAGTGCTGGCAAAGTTGTGCTAGAAAGAGATGCACTTGCCATTTCTACTCTTGTTTGAAAAGTGGGCATTCTATGTTCATACACAGAGAAGTCCGGGGCTCTCCAGACAAATGTATATAATCCTTATTTGTAGATGTGATACATCTCATTTTTTATAGTTTGTGTTTTTATTGTTATCTTAATAATTTACAAGCATTAAAAATTTTAGTGATATTTCCAGCTTACATCTTTCAGTACTCAAAATATACCTGTTTTATGTCTATTTCAATTAATAAGAAAAATATATCTAGATATTGTTACCTCAATATTAATTAAAAGAACAGAACTTAAAGTTTGTTTAAATTGTTCAGGGCCACGTCTGTGCTCTGTAGTAGAGTCAAAATCAAAATGTTATGTGGCTCAAAAACCAATCCCTATTCTACTCAATAGAAGGCGTTAAGTAGGAGGAGTTAGTGAATTTTGCTTCCCTAAATCTTATATGAACCTCTGATAAAAATAAAATAAAAATAAAAAAGACATATAGGAGAGATGCAAGATGATGGAAGATTGGGTGGAAGCTACACTACCTTCTTCCCAGTACCAAACTGGAATTACAACTAAATTACAGAAAAATCATCCTGAATAAGCAACTGAAGACTGGCTGGAGAGCAGCCTTATCACCAACGACTTACAGAAGAAGCCACACAGAGACTAGTAGAAAGTGTAGAGGCATGAGAAGGCTGGCTGGGTTCCCATAGGTGGCAGCTAAAGTTCTGGAGTCATAGCTCTGCTGTGGAGGATTCTCCCTGAGAATGTGGGGTCTAAACCCCATCTGGGCTCCCCAGCTTAAAGCAACAGGATTGGTAAAGGAGCCCACATAATGTCTGGCTGTGAAAAGCAGCAGGGTTTCTGTCCACCAGGGAAAGACAGCTAAAGATTCAGGTGAAATGAGGTACAGAGCAAGAGGTCCCTGAAACAGATATTCCTCACAGTCCATGGTTTGGGGTTTTGGGAAAGAGATGCTATGATTTAAAATATTCTGCATAACAAAAGAGCAAGCCAGTAGCTAGATAATAGCAATGCTACTGCCCAGGGGTAAAAGGTGTGTAGGTGACTTTCAGAATGAATTCTAACTCATAACATAACCCGGGAAGGCAGCAGTCTGGGGATCACTGAGTCACTCTTGCCCTGACTAAATTGGCAGCTGAAAGAATGTAAAAAAATATGGAGAAACTGGCAAATGTAGCTTATTGTGGGAGGTGTTGGAGATGAAGTCACATGGGAAGCACTGGTCAGGATTTAAAAGAAGGGCAGGCCCCATGAGAAGGAAGGGGTCATGATGTAACAGCCATGTGGGAAGCAGCAAGCGGTTATGCAGTTCATAGGAACGATTCGGCCCTGATCCCTGGGCTAGTAAGAGAGCTGGCATGCTACTGCTTTGATTGTGCCTCCTCCAGCTGACTCCGAAGCCACCAAGGACTCTGCCTTGCAGACCCAGACTCTATCTGGACTCCTGGAACTTGGGACATATGGACAGGACACTCTCTTAGGACTTGTGCCTTTCCTGGATGTCACCATGATACCATGCCAAAGTAGACCTGGGGCAAAGGGCTAACCAAGTATGCTTGTGACCTCTAACAGATTATGACAAGGGGATAATAACACATATCCAATGTTTTCAATATTAATAAAATATTTTTTTCTTCTTCCTGTAGGGAGTATTCAGAGGTATGCAGAGAAAACAAATTTTTGTCAATACTTCAAAAATGTTCTTAATTTCTAGGCTAGATGAAAGTAAGAACAAGATAGCATAGTGCAGTGGTTAAGCAGACTGAGAAACCACATTGACTGAGTTTAACAACAGCTCTGCCACATATTGCTAGGTGGCATCAGCAAGTCTCAAGTCAATCTACATAAGAAGCAATAAACTTTATATATGTATAGCACTCAAAACATAACATGGAATATAATTTTACCTATAACTACTCCCCTATAGTTTTAGAGTGGTGATATGAATAATATAGATTAATGTACTTCACCTAAGGGGAGAAATAAATGGTAAGTTTTGGTTATATTCACAATCTGTGAATAGGAACAGAATAAAAAAGAATCCTTGTTGGTAAACCAACAGTTTTACTACTCATATTTATGCATAGGTTTCTGAATAGTCTATCAAGTGGATAATTTTAGTTAAAAGTTAACCCATGTAATACATTTAAAATTTCAATAAAGGCCTGTTCAGCTTGAGTGTAAATTACTGCTACAAAATAAATAAATAAATAAAGATGTGTTTGAACTTTTCTGACGACCTAGAGGCATGCATCAGTTTGCCTGAAAAGACAAAACAAAACTGTGCAGCTTACTTAGAGAGGATACATTCTGAGAGAAAATCAGGGAGATAAAAACATATCAATTTTGTTCATTCAATTCCACATGTGAGTGAAAGCATGTGGTACTTGTCTTTCTCTGCTTGACTAATTTTACTTAGCATAATGCTCTCTGGGTTCGTCCAATCTGTTGCAAAGGGTAAGATTTCCTACACTTTTTACAGCTAAGTAACATTCCATGGCATAAATGTACCACAGATTTTTATCCACTCATCTAGTGATATATTAGCTATTGTAAATCACTCTGCAATAAACATAGGGGTGCATATATTCTTTCAAATTTATGTTTAGGATTTCTTCAGCTATATTCTTAGAAGTGGGATTTCTGGGTCATAAGACAATTCCATTTTTATTTCTTTGAGGTAATCCATACTACGTTCTCACCAACAGTGCTTGAGGGTTCCCATTTCTCCACATACTCACCAACACTGGTTTGTTGATTTATTGATAATAGTTATCCTGATAGGTTAGAAACAGAGTCGTAGGTAGGAAACAGACCAACAGCCATCAGAGAGGAAGGAGGTCACAGGGCTGGGTGAAAAAAATGAAGGGATTAAGCAGAAAAACAAACAAGCAAACAAACAAAAACCTCATAGACATAGACAACAGCATGGGAACCAGAGAGAAGTGGGGATGGAAGAGGTAGAAGAAGGAAATGGGAAGATAAAGGGTGATGGAAGGAAATTTGACTTGGGGTGGTGAACACACAACACAATATTTAGATGATGCATTATAAATTGTACACCTGAAACCTAAATAATTTTATTAACCAATGTCACCCCAATACATTCAGTGCAAAAGACAAGAACAAGTCAATAGCTTAACCTTTCAGAGGATTAGCATTGTGATTTTTGGAGCAGTAATTATCTATAACCTGCATTTATACATGCCTCAAGCTTTAACAGACTTATGTCTGTGACTCACAGAAACAGAGGGCTACAATTGAAAACATTTTTTTCCAATAAAATCTCTTCGTGGTATCTCAGTTTAGGGACTACTGCTCTGGTAATCCTCTAAGGGTGCTTAACTCTGAAAGGGTTTATGCATCCTGTCCTGGATTCCACAGAACACAAAACATCTTTGGACCTTCAGCAGCTTCCTCCCAACTTCATCATTGCCTTTAGCACTTAAGACCAGTGCTCGCAGAATATAGCATGAGTCAGTGAAAAGTCAGCCGTGCTGGGAAGATTCAGTGGGAAATGATTTTACAAAAATTAATCCCCAATGTAACTATGAGAGACAAAGTTTTAAAGCATATAAATCATGGACATGATTCAATATGCTAAGTTTTGATTTCTGCATTTCTAATATACCCAACTGCCAAATACACGAACCATATACTTATTTTCATCTTTGTTATTGTAGACAAGATTGGGAAAAATGTCAATTAAATAAATTAAGGAGCTCTCCCACTGAAACAAATACCATATCAAAAATTAATTTGGATGAGTGATACTGGAAGGTGAGTTAATTATTTATGTGTTTAGCAAACAAAAGTAAAGAGAATATAGACCCACAGTGATGGCAGTACATATCACAAAATACTTCTAAGCAGAGGTGAAAAAGATATTTAGGAATTCACTCTCTTGTCCATCAGAAAAACCTCTGAACACCTTCTGGTATCAGGCTATGAGGTAATTAATTAATTAATTAATTAATTCCATAATTGTAGCATAGATAATATCAAGTAATTTCATAGGAAACGTTGCAGTTTGCTGTATTCAGTCTGACTCTCTCCAGTGTTTATACTGACCTCATAATTGCACATTTCTCCTATGTGTAATATGTTTTAGTTGTTTTTTTTATACTCATGTACTTGTCTATCCTTTTTGGGTATTAATGAATGCTCATAAAAATATTTTGAAAATATCTGTTTAAAAGTATTACAATTGGAAGTATTAAATATACTATAAAAACAAAAATACCAGATAACGAAATTTTCAACTTCTGTATTTTAACTTTAGAAATATTTCATAATTCGTTGTGTTTTAGCAGCTTACGGATGTTTCTCTAAGATTTTCTTAATATAAAGAAACTTTCATGACCTAGAAATAATTCATCAACATTAGATTCAAATAAACTTTAGCATGGCACATTTGGTCAGATTTTCTTTTCCTGTCATATATTTTAGTCCTTTTGTTACAGAACAGAAATGGGATTCTGCTACCCATCGCCACCCTTTAGACAAATTCCAGAAGCAGAAGTCTGGTGAAAAAGGGAAGAGGTCATTTATTCACAAGCGACACAACTTGGAAGAATGGCAGGCTTCTGCTGCAGAGCGCATGCCATCCAGAGCACCCAGAGAAAATTTCCACTCTCCTCTGCCAGAGGAGTCCAAGGCTGTGCAGGGAGTGGGGTACTTTCTCCCATTTAAAGCACTACCTTGCTCACCTCCTATTGCCATCACTGTCAGGCCTCAGGCTCCTTTCTGGCGTGTGCACGTGACTTGAGCCCAGCCACAGCCTCTTGCTGTTGGGGGCCCCCGGCCTGCCCCCTGGCCACATGGCTTCCAGGGAGGACGGGCCCACAGGGGCTGTGGCCCACCCATCTTTGGGCAGTCTCTGTCCCTTCCATATAATCCTCCCCAAGCAAGCTACACTCTGGAAGGGTCCCGCTCCCCAGCCAATCCCATCGTTTCCCCAGGCTAGACTGCCAGGTTTCACCGCAGCGCAGCACCCCCTTCCCCGCATGCACTGAAAGGGAGTGGGAGGGTCTTTCCCTCTGTCAGCCACGCTGACCAGCCCTGTGCAGACTCCTTGCAAGGCTCCCTCCTGTGTCTGCCCAGGGGCAGGGAAATCTGCTCTCACAGCCACACTAGCCTGTTCACTGCTGCCTGCTCGGGCAGCCTCCTCCGACGGCCCCTCCCCTCTCTGGGGCCTGGACAAGCTTCGAGTCAGAGCTGCCTGTATCACTGTAGAAATATTTGACTATAAAAATGTCAGTTAAGTATATAATATATGTATACAGAGAGAGGCCTGTTAGAGAGGAGGATTTTTAGTGATCGGTGACCCTGTCAACTACGTATTTTGAGTCAACAATGACTTGTGTTTTTCACTAGGAAAGAAAGTCTGCAGTGTCTTAGTACAGAATTTGAAGAACTTGTTTAAAAATACTGACTGAGTTATAAAATTGTTGTTTGGTTTACAAATATAACCTAGTGAGAAACGTCATAATTATAATATGTAATGTTTAAAACAAATCAAATACAACCAGTTAGAGAGAATGCCATATTTATCTACTAATAAGAAACTGTTCTTAAATTTTTTGTTTGTTTTTAAGTTGAATTGGAACTACTTAAAATTTCTGGTACATATGCCTTATGTAGGTCCAAGGGAAGCCTGAAGTATAGGCATGAACCCATTCTTCTTCCTCCTGCTTAAGGTGCTGAGGAAAATTGAACTAAGGTCATGCAAAGGTTTAAACCCCGAAGGCATTATTCCTTCTGTTGTTTTTTGTTTGTTTGCTTCTGTTTCTGCATTGTGAGTGTGAGTAATGATGCTCTTTCTTTTTCCTCTATTTTCTGTTTAAAACCTGATATTCCTGTATTTTTTATTTTGTGTCCTTCAGCTACATTGATTTGCCTCTAGACTTGAATCCTATTTCTGCATACTTGCAGATTTGAGACTGATTTTTTTCATTTGCTAAGTTATTTTTAAGCAACCAGCCATGACATACAGTTTTTTTTTTTTTTTAAGGAATGTATGATTTTTTTTTTGTCTTTAAGAATTGTATTTGCTTCAATTAATGATGATTTATGACATGCTTAATTTTGATGCTGTCAGTGATTCAGATGAACAGGCCAAGGCTTAACATTTCCATCAGGTTGATTAAACTTTACATGCACATTAACTGATTCCAGGCCTCGGACCATCCTTTTCTTAGAACATTTACTATGGAAAAGTTTTAATTGCAAATTATTTTTCGTGGATACTGAGAGAGAGAGAGAGAGAGAGAGAGAGAGAGAGAGAGAGAGAGAGAGAGAAACAGATATAATATACATATTGCAGGCTCTTGGATGTCTTGCAGTCGAGGAACACGCCGTTCAAGGACCTTCGGTACATTCTTTGATTTATAATCATCAAAGGAAATTGTGCCCCCTTATCCCTGTAGGATGGTAGGAGTCTAACTTTAATAAACAAGTGCCAATTAGCAAGCACAGATGGCCTAATCAGATTGACCAATCTTACCACTAATGTGCTCTTTACTCTTCCGCTGATGTCCTCTCATATTTTCCTCCTAGCTTACCCCACCTTTTCAGTGCAGTTGAGCTTAATCTCTGTCCCTTATTACTTGGGCAACTTAACTGCTTTGCAAATTTTCTTTGATAGTTTTGGTGCCACAACTTGGTCTGAATTCATCATTGAGCCTCTCACCCGGAACACTTGGTTTAGAAGCTTAACCTTGGTCTTCACTCATAACTGATTGGTCAAGGGACCTTTGGTGAATTTTCTGATTCAGCACTTCTGGTATCCCACCATGGAAGCATGGGAAGGAATAAACTTTAATTCTACTTGAGAGTTCCTATTGGTAATATCTCATTTGGTTGAGTTTTGGTTCTTTAGTACTTATTTATTCTGTGTTGAGATGGCAGGACATGTTGAGAACCTCCCTGTGTTGAGATCTTGTTTGGTCTTTAGTCTGTTACTCTGATGCATCTTTCCCTCATAGAAAATGTTTACTCTTCTGATCTTTCCTTCTTCAAGACCCCTGCTAACTATGTGTTCTGTAGTGTTAACTTGGTCCACCTCCTTGCTCTTTGACATAATTTTACTAAGGATAACCTGGAATTTCAATGAGCTTTATGGAAAACTTGAGATCTCACAAAGAAATCTTGACTCATCCAAGACTTCTCCGTTTTTATCACCTCTGTTTCTCCTTTTCCCTTTACCGCCTTTGATTTTCCCCCCTGTAACTCCCTTCAATCCTTTGATATGTGCTCCTTCAAAATCCTTATATCATTTAATCTATTTGTCTCTGCCAGACATTTCCTTCTCACTCCAGCCCCTCAACTCCCTAGAGTTATTTGAACCGTAAATCTTTTGACCGCTCTAGGAGTCAAGGATTCCAAAAACAACCACATGAGACAAACATGGCTAAAAAAGAAAGAAAAACAAACAAACAAACAAAAAAAATAGATATTTTATCCCTTCAATAAAGAGAGACACCTAGTCATTCACTTGGTTTACCTTTTGTCCCATACCCAAAGTTTCATCCAAAGTCTCCATAAGATTATGTATCAGGGCAAAAGCCAATCTCAGAAGTCTCCTTCATGCATACTGATGTTTAATCCTCAAAGTGAGAATGTTTTCTCAAGTTGATCCATCTGCTAGAAATGCAATTCTGATAAATGCACAAAATAAAGCAAAGGAAAGAGCCAAATTGTTTATATAAATTAGTGAGTTTGGTAATACTGTATTTAAACCTAAAACATAGCTATAATTTTAGAGAAAAAGCTTTAAGACCTCTAACTGTGAGATCGCATGTTTCTATGTATATGTTATACATCTATACATCTGTATTTTCCTAGGTCTGGATAGAATTAACAAATTATAATATTTGTTAAAGGAGTTCCATTGTAATGGAATTACAGATAAATGAGGTTTATATAAACATTTCTTAATTTTTTCAAATTAAAAACCACAATTTCTGATTCTTACAATATGAAAAATATATTGTTATAAAACATTAATTCAAAGGTCACATAAATTAGGTAAATCTTTGGAAATAATATTTTAATATTATTTAATAAAAAACTAATATATCTTTTGCATTATCAGTACAAAGTGTAATTAAAATATTCATTGTAATTCTACTTGGGTTTACTAGTCAAATAAGTTAATATTTACTAGATATTTAAGAATAGAAAATTTATAAATCTGATTTTAGTCAAATTAAGTTATTATTTTGAAAACTTTCTTTTAACCATAAAAATGTTTTATATCTTTGCTTAAAAATAGTTCCCAAAATGTTTTTGTAGCATACAAAAATATGTAGGTCGTATGGTATCTGTCTGTCTCTGACTGGTTTATTTCACTTAGCATAATAATCTCCAAGTCTACACATGCAGTCTCAAAAAGTAAGATTTCCTTTTCTTTTTTTAATGGCCGAGTAGTATTCAACTGTGTAAATGCACCACTGCTTTTTTATCCATTGATCTACTGATGGGCACTTGTGCTATTTCCAGTTCTTGGACATTGCAAATAATACTGCAAGGTACATAAGGGTTCATAATATTTTTTCAAATAACTGTTTCAGGTTTCTTAGGTTATGGTCCTCAAAATGGGATCACTTATATGAGGAACTTAATGAACAGAATAACTTAAGAACAAAGTAGAATCAGAGGCATGGACACATGGAATAGACTGGCAGCTGTCAGGTGGAAGGCTGGGTTGGAGGACTGGATGAAAGAAGGTAAAGGGAGTAAGCCAAAAACCACGTATATGTAACAGAGACACAGACAACCATGTGGTGATAGCCAGAGAGACAGTGAGGTGAGGGGTAGGTGGAGGTGGGCAAAGAGAGGGAAAATGGGGACAGAAAGAGACTTTTCTTGGGGCAATGGGTGCACAATGCAGTGTGTAAATGATGTTTTATTTAGCTGTACTCTTGAAACTTGTATGGTTTTGCAAACCATTGTCACCCCAATAAAGTCAATTAAAAATAAAAGTCTACAGTATTAAATAAAAGGAAATATTTTTATTAAGATGGGTGGAATCTATCAAAATATAAATAAACATTTTCATTCTGAAAAAAATAAAAATACTTTTCTAGATTATTTCTAAAATAATCGACTGAAACAGTCGTTATAAGTTATACTTTTGTTTACATACTCTTCTTCTTTTCATGATACAGAAAAATTAAATATATTTGGTCTGTTAATACATTCTTGTTGCCATATTGAGAAATTGCACTATAAGAAAGTATATTAAAAATTGTGATGTTATATTCATAAACTTTACTAGTCTGCTACAATGCACTGATATAATATTATTAATAATTATCTATTTTTTCTCTGCAAAATGTAAGTCATGAGTGTTTAAAATCACAGTCAATATACCCAAATGAAACTACTAGAAGTAATTAGGGCAGAGAAAAACAACTTCGTGTGTAAAATATATGAATGCATAGGATGTGTTTTTGTTAAGGTAAAAAGTTATTTTATCCTAAAGTTATTGCTGGGGGAAAGCCAATATAATATTATTAGCAAATGTCACACCAATAAATTCAATTAAAAAAAATAAAGATACTGGTTGTTTCTGGAAAAAAAACAGTGCAAAACTTGAATGGATTAGGATAGTAATAGGTTTGCAGAAATAGAATCTTATTTTGTGTATCCAAAGTTAGTTAAGATAGATTAATTTCTTTTTTTAAGTGACCTTTAACATCAGTGTTCCACTGATGCAAAACTAAGTTTGGTTTTCCCTCTATTAAAATAATATTATCTTAGATTATTAGTTTTCTTTTCATGAGAGATCATAAAAATATATTTTTCCTTCTGAGTAATTTTTTCAAGTGTATCTATTATATGTTTTTACCAGAATAGCATCCTGTGTTTTATGTTAGCTTTATCATGTATTTGATCATCTAACTAAATCGAGTTCTCATCTTTAGAAGAACTAGAGGTGTTTCAATCAAATACCACCTGTATTTGCTTCTAAAATTTTTGACACTTTGGCTAAATTGGTAGGCATGTATTATTTCTTAGTGGCCCACGGTCATTTTTACCTGTGTCCAAATTTTTTGACATTTTTGGTAACTTCTAATAGCTTGCCTTCTCAAAATAGAATGCTAAATGAAATTTTCTATCTCAATCCAACTTATGATTTCTCAAGAGGGACCTGGAAAATTATAACAGAAGCAAAAACAACAACAAAAAATAACAAAAACAGAAAATGTTATTTTACCTTATGAAAAGAGATATTAAACTATTTAGGTTTATTTGCCATACTGACTTTCATTAAAATACTACTAAATAAAAAAGTGATGTTTAGCTTTCCCTAGGTTACTTGTATGGGTAAAATATTATTAATATAACTATTTCAGAAATTTTAATGTTACTGGAAATTTGTCAATGCTGTCCATGATAACTCCTGGTTCTGCTTTGCTGGTATGAGACAATGTATGATGTTCTTAGTCATAATTTATAAATTTTTCAGTGAGAAATTTGTAGTACTATCTTCAGAACTCCGTGGGAGGTAGAAGCCTAACTTTGATAAGTGCCAATTGGCAAACATAGATGAACCGATAACATTGGCCAGCCTCCTCTGTCTTATCCTAATAATTTTCCACTAGCTTAGCCCAGTGCATAAAAACACTCCTGTCTTTAGTTTCAGTAGAATTGAATTCAATCCCTTTTTCCTGTTTTAATGGTATTAAACTCTTCCTTGCCTGTTTAACTTTAGTACAATTGGTCTTTGATAAAACCAGGATGAAAATATGGTATAGCCCTGCCTGGTGTGGCTCAGTGGATTGAGCACTGGCTTGAAAATCAAAAGGTCACTGGTTCCATTCTGAGTCAGGGCACATGCCTGGGTTGTGAGCCAGGTCCCCTGTTGGGGCATGTGAGAGGCAACCACACATTGATGTTTCTCTCTCTCTCTTTCTCTCTCCTTCCCCTCTCACTAAAAATAAGTAAATAGAATCTTAGTAATGAAAATACGGTAAAGTTAATACACATTAGTTTTCCTGCCTGATTGCTAGATACTTTATATACATTATCTAATTTAATTATCCTGACCACTTTCAAGATATGTTTTACTTTATTCACTCAACAGCTAAGAAAATGGGTTCAGATTCATTAAGGAAATCATCCTGAGAAGTCATTCTGCTAAGATTGCGGACTCATATCTAACCTTTCCTTAGGTCGTATTCCTATTTTCGTATTTATGGTCCTGTGTTCTCTGTCTTAAAAGAGAAGCTTCCAGATTGTGTGAGGCATCACAGAACTTGGGCCTGCCCCCACAAAGCAGATGAGAATTAAATTCAGAACTTGAACTGGGAATGGCTGATTTCAGTGCCTGTGTGCTTTTCACTGTAAATATTTTCCAGACTTGTTTTCATGCCCCTGAATCAGTAGAACTTGCGTAGAGGCAGCTCTGCCGAACTGGTGGATCTGGGAAAAACCAAATTCTGGGACTTCCACTCCAATTACAGCCAGACCAGCCCTGCATCTCTCTCCCTCCATTCATCTGTTTATCTGTCATAGGAATTAAGTGCATTTTTATGAAATGATTCTGTTGCTAAAACGGTTTGAAAATAGTCGTGTAATATGATATATTCAGGACCCTTTTCATTGAATACATGATGCAGGGTAGTAACTATGAAAAGTTAATTATACAAAATTTATTTAATATAGTTTGAGGTGAAAAAGCTTTTAAAGAAGAGAAAAATGAGTCACAGAAAACTAATTTACCAAAGGTCAAAGACTGGTTCAGGATAGAATTGCAGTTATTAAACTCATCACGCATTATGTCACTAGCTTGGTTTAAGGATACTTTAAGAAATTGCCTGATGAAACTTGTTATGATATTGACTGTAGTGATATTTTGGAGGCCACCATTCACTACATACTGTTTTATTCTCTCTATAAGTGAGCATAAAAGATACTTTGCTCAGAATTCAAATCAGCACTGGGTGGTTTTTGTTTTTGTTTTCCTTTTTAAAATAACATCAAATATATGTGTTTGGATTTCCTTCTTTGGTCAGCTTCTAGGGCCATCAGTAACACACTGGATGCTATGAACTGAGAATTTTTGTCACACCTTAAACCATATGTTTAAAGCCTTAATCCCTAATGGGATAATATTTGGAGGTGAGGCCCTTGGACAGTATTTGGGGTGAGATTAGGTCATGAGGGCAGTGATCTCATGATGGAATTAATGCCTTTATGAAATGAAGAGATATGAGACCTTTCTCCACCCATGAGTTTACAACAAGGAAAGGCCATGTGAGCACACAGGAAAGGGAATTTGTCTACAAGCTGGTAAAAGAACCCTTACCAAGAACTGCATCTGTTTACATGCCTCTGGGTCTATTTTGCTTGTTTGTATGTGTTATTCATTAGTTGAGATCACATGGTATTTGTCTTTCCCTGCCTGGATGATTTCATTAAGCATAATACTTTCCAGCTTCATCCATGTTGTTGCTAAAGATAGGAGTTCTTTCTTTCCACAGCATAGTATTCCATTGTGTAAACAAGGTATGTAAATAAGAAACAGACAGTGACCAGTGGGGAGGAAGGAGGAGGATAGAGGGGAAAGAAGAGGAAGAGTCTAGTAAAGAGACAGCTATAAATGACCCATGGACACGGACAACAGGGTGGGGATTGAATGTGGGAGAGGCTGGGCAGGGTAGAGGAGAGCAATGGGGGAAAAAATGGAACAGTTATAATAGTAAAACAATAAAAAATAGAAATAAAAAAAAACTAAATCTGCCAACACCTTGATCTTGGACTCCAGCTTCTAGAACTGAAAAATAAATGTCTGTTGCTTAAGTAAAATAGTGTATGATATTTTGTTGCCACAACCTGAGGTAAGACAATTAAAGTATATCCATATAAAGGACACAGATTTTCAGTTCATAGCCTCTATGCCAAGCTTATTCTTGCTTATTATTATTGCTCATTAATTTTCAAATGTTTTAAGTTTCTTCACTTTATATCGTTTACCTAGTATACAATTTGTTAAATTGCCATAGCTCATTTGAACTGAATGTAGACATTAAGACAGGGTACAATAACACATCAATCTTCATGGCATATGGTACCTACCTCAATTGAATACAAGATTTCTTTAGTTTGTAACACAGCATCATGTACATAAAAGATGTCCAATAAATATTGACTGAATGTGTAAAGGCATGAAGGCAAGATGTATAAAGCACATGAGAATGCCAAAGTTCTGAGAGTAACGACAAAAGCCAGAATTGAGCATCCTAATTCTCAGATTAATTAAGAACAAAAAAGGCAAACATCATTTATTCAGTTCCTATGGTGCAATATACTTTTTACAATTTAATAATCACTTTTCCTATCATAGAAGTTACTATATTTCTTATTAAAGTTATGAAGTGCTATAATGGTCTAAAACAGAAAAAGATGACAAGTCTAATGAACTATAATGTAGCATTTAAATTACAAATTGAAATTTGGATAGAAGTTGAGTTGTAATGAAGGAGAGAAAAACAAGTAAATATCACTTGGCATATTAACATTCTCTGAGATGAGATGGGTCTATGGCTATAAATATTGGGCCATAATTAAACCAAGTTAAGGACTCTTTTCATATCATTCTCAAAGGAAAGAGTTAATTAGAATTTGTGGACTTTCTTTTTCATTATGGAGATTAACTAAAGTCTGTATTATATAAAATAATAATTAATAAGAATAGATCCAGAGCGTGAATGCTGGTTTGAAACTCAGACCCGCCATTTATTCCCTTGAACGAGTTACTTACTCTCCATGTACCTCAGTTTCCTTCTCTAAAAAAAATGAAGCTGCTGCTATTTCCTATGTTACATGATTGCTGTATTATCATATAATCTTTGAAAATCCCATAGGATAATTCTTTACTACTTTTCACTGCTCTTTCTTCTCTTTGTTGTGAATTATTTTGAAAAACTTATTTTTGATATTTTATAAATAACTATTTAGTATCGATAAAGACATTCCCTTCCAAGGTCCTCTGAATTGAAACTGTAAGCACTTTACTTTAAATTTTCCTTGCCTTAAAATTTGTGGTGCCTGATTGGTTTGTAATTGATTTCCATGTTCATTTCAGTTTTGAGCCTATATATCAGACATTAATCTCAAGTCCTACTCAATCCTGTTTAACACACTACCCAAGTTCACTGAAGTAAAGTACTGTTACTGGTAGGATCCGTTCCTATTTAGTTTCCTTTTGGGTCTTTGCTTGAGGATACAATAAAAGATCAAGAAGCCATCGGAAGAATGTTTTTCAGGTTCCCTAGGGAAATTTTACAATTCAAAGATTTAAACACTATCCAAGACTTTGAAATGGCAACCAGGAACTGGTGTATACTAATGACTGTGCTCTTGAGCTTATGCAATAAAATATGCAAAATAACACTAGGACCAAAGTTCAGAGTCTGGTTTTGTTTAAGAGAAGAGCAAAGTCACTCACTGCCAGGAGAAGTACGTATAAAAAATATTTTAACAGGTATGAAATGGTATCTCATTGTACTTTTGATTTGATTTCCCTAATAGGGAGTGAAGTTGAACATCATTTCATGTATCTGTCAGCCATGTGTATTTCCTAAGGTCCTCTGCTTATTTTCTAATTGGATTGTGTGTTTGTTTGGTGGTGGGTTGTAGAAGGTCTTTATATTATAATTCATTATACTTGTCGTCTCTTTCTGCTTTAGACCATTGTAGCACTTAATAAAAATGGATTATTAAATTATAAAAAGTATATTGCACCCCTTGTTTGAGCTCTTGTTTACAAATAGCATCACCCATTTGGTTGGTTGCCTTTTTTGTTTGGTTGGTGACTTTTTTTATGTTCAGAAGCTTCTTAGTTTTATATAATTTTATATAATCTCATTCAGTTATTTTTGTCTTACTTGCTATGCCTCTGGTGTCAAATTTATAAAATGTTCTCTACCACCAAGGTCTGTTATCAACAGGACAGGCAATAAAAAAATGTTGGAGAGGTTGTGGGGAAAAAGGAACCCTCATCCGCTGCTGGTGGGGATGGAAACTGGTGCAGCCACTACGGAGAACAGTCTGGAAGTTCCTCAAAAAACGAAAAATAAAGTTACCACGTGACCCAGCAATCTCTCTCTTTAGGTATTACCCACAAAACTTGAAAACATTTATTATCAAAGATAGATGCACCCTTATGTTCATGGCAGCATCATTCACTGTGGCCAAGACATACTAAGTAAAATAAGTCAGTCAGAAAAGCTAAGAACCATATGATTCTGCTCATACGTGGGATATAAAACTGAAACTCAGAGACACACACAGACAGCAGTATGGTTGTTACCAGAGGATAAGGGTTGGGAGGATGTAGAGGGTAAAGGAAGACAAATAAATGGTGATGGAAGATGATTTGACTATGTGTTGTGAGCAGACAATGCAACGTACGGACCTTGTATCGCAGTGATGTACACTTGAAACTAATATGACCCTATTAACTAGTTTACCCCAATAAATCTAATAAAAAATATGTCTTAAACATCAAGTTCTTTACTAACAATAACACTAATAGAGACAGATATTTTCCTGAAGTTTCACACTGGTTCTCTCCTCTAAATACTATATTAATTCAAAACAGTTTTCCAAATGCTTATTCAGTATGTAGAGTAGGCCAGACATTGTGTTAGGTGCAAGGTTATAAATCATAAAGCATTATTCACTCCTTCAAATTAATTATAATCTCGCAGAAGAGAAAAAAAGTTAACGAGGCATTCTGTGGCAAGCACAAGACTATGAGGATACAAAGAAGAGAATAGATATCAAATTGGAAATAAACACCTTAAATCAATATAAATCTTGGTTAAAGAGTACATCCATAATAAATCTGAACAGTTTTTATTTTAATATACATTAGTTTAACATATTGAAAAATTTGGGATAAAAGAGTATAGAAGTTTATCTGTTAATAAGAAACTTGTAAAGTTACTTGGTTATTCAATTTGTAAAACAAGTTTCTCTCACACTAAAATGTTTTGAAAATATTTTCCAAGGGTGAAAGACAAAATTAATGAGCCATTTTGCAAGTTCCAGATAAGGAGAAGTATAAGTCTAGCAAGGAAATTTGTATACTGTTACTAAAACATATTGATAGCCTCATGATTAGGATAACTGTTTAAAAGTCATTTATAAATTTAAATGGTCCCAGGATGATTGCCCTGAATCTTTCCCTACCTTATAGTCTTCCTGAGTTATAAATACAGGTAAATTTTGATCATCTTTGAGTTTCCCAGGTAAATTTCTCAACCAATAATTTTTTAAAGCTTGAATTAATTGATTAACTTGATGTTGTGGGTGCGTCCTAATAGCATACGCTCTCAAAATTTTGGTTTTTATAATTCCAAGCATCTACTTTAGACAAAACCTACAGAAAATGAAATAATTCTGAGAAAATAGCTAAACCTTTTGTATAAAGGCACAATGTTATATTTGAATACATCCTTTTGGATTCCTAAAATTAAGGTTGAGTAACTGCCTATAAAAATATTAGCAGTGGTAAAATCAAAAAGAGCTGCTTGGTTTACATAGTAGTCATATAGGATTTATCTCTACCTTTTCAATTATGGTTTAATTTTAATAAAGAGTATAGAATGACAAAATTTTGTTTAAAAACATTTTTATATATAATACAATATCTCTTAAATGTGAATGTGCCTATAAATCAACTCTATTGAAAATTCAAATTCCTAGATCCCACTGCCAAAGAACCTGATTAGGTAATTCTGAGGTGACACCTCAGAGTGTACATTTTAATAAACGTTTCTCAACTCAAAATTGAAATTTATGATAACAAGCTCTGAGTCGTCAGAGAAGTAGAGTGAATGAATTGGATGATATTTTCATTCACTTGAAGATTCTTACTAGATAACTTGTATTTTTTTAAGAACTGAATAAATTTATACTCTTAAACCACTTATAAAACATCTCAGTTGAAACAATATAACGAGAACTTTAAAAGCCTGGAATTTATAGCTAATTCTAACTATAAATTCTATTTTTATAACTTACTAGTAGTTTGATGTTCTACAAGGTGCTTAACCTTCATAGATACAGTTCTAACCTTAAAATGGATATACTGTAATGGATACACTGGGAAAATGAATGTTTACTCAGTGTGGTGAGATAGATTAAATGCAGAGGTTATAACACAATATCTTGCTCATAGTAACTACTCAAATATTAACTCATTTATTACGTGAGGCACTTGCCATGTTGTACAAGGCACTAAATAGACACTACTTTTTATTCTATTATTTTGCTTCAGGTTAACTAGATTTATCCTCTGGGGGATTTCAAATCCAAGAAGAGAAACAACTTCTGTTTTAGTGACAATCTTAAAATGTTAATGTATTTTCATACATAATTTAGTATAAAATGCACTTGTATTTGTTTACATAATAAAGAAAATTTCAGATAAGAAGTTTACTTTCACTAGTGATCAATATTTGCTGGTTTTGGATATTTGTACCTTTATAAATAATTAAATGTTTAGAAAAATATGAAAATGAAGTTACTCTGTGTAAGATTTTAGACAGCTATGAAGGCAGAAATGACTTGGAAGATGTGGATCGCTGTGAGGAGGAAACCCCAGAGATATGCCTTGGTAATTTTTATCTTTTTTCTTCTTTTTCATTTTGAGGTATTTGTTAATCAAAAATTGGTAGCTAACAGGCTTAAAAACGAAATCAAATGTTTGGTAGACCAAGGTCTAGAAGACAAAAATTGGAAATCAGGTCTGGCAAGTAGAAGAGGCTCTTAAACATTCTGTGTGCTCGTCGTCGGCAGCCGTCCGTCTCGAGAGACGATGGTGTAGCGTCTTAAGAGTCTATCTGCACCGCCGAGAATGGCTGTGCAGTCCGACTCGGGAGTGACACGGTATCTGTCTCCTCCCGTGTTGAATCGACATCTTGAATCGACATCTTGCGATGACGCTGGAGTGTCCTCTCCAGTGAAGCTGAAGCTACAGAGCCTGGGCAGGGTGATATGGAGGGTCTGCTGTTGCCCATGCAGCAGACCCCCCCTCTCTTCGCAGCTGAAGGGTCCAAGGGAAAGACGGAGTCAATACAGCTTGGCTTCAGGTGCGCCGCAGGAGTTGCCGGTGTTGACTACAGCGTCAAACCGCCTTAGGGACTCCGGCTCCGGATTTTCTGTCGGGGTTTACTCCCTTAGCCTTTCCCCTGAAGAGGTATGCCGCAAGGCAGCGGAGGTTTTTTGGAGTCAGAGTTTTCAAGGTCTAGAAGACAAAAATTGGAAATCAGGTCTGGCAAGTAGAAGAGGCTCTTAAACATTCTGTGTGCTATAGTTGTGATTTCTATAGAGCTCCACTGTAAAAGTAAAAGTGACAGGGAAATAGGAGAGCTGTCAGTTTCCAAAATTCAGCATCACATCAGCATAGGTTCTCATTTGTTTAAGCCACTTTTCTTACCCTAATTTCTTTCTGTAAATTATCTAAATAAGAAGAAAAGATAACGTAGTACTTCAAATTATCTCTAGAATTCCTAATAGAATATGTCTCATACTTATTTAAAATTCCCAAATAAAAATAATGTAATTAGGTAATACCAGATTCATAGTGCCCAAGATATTGGTTATATTAGACAAATACTTTAAAACAACTGTGTAATATGATCAAGAACTTAAAAGACAAGCTGAAAAATTTCAAGAGAACTATAAATTTTATGAAATAATTAGATGATATTAAGTAAAAAAATAAAATAAGTGAGGTTAAGTAATTAATGGATAGGTTTAATAATTGGATACAAATTATAAGAAAATGAATGAACTAAACAAAGACAGAATACGGAAATTAAATTTCACAAACAATATATATAAAGCAAAACTAAAAAAATAATAAAGTTTATATTCATCATATTTAGTATCACTATCTAATAAATAATAGAATAGGAATACAGAGATTAAAAAACAAAGTAAATGAAATTAAACTAAGTGCTAAGTCACTACATGCAAGCGGTAGCCAAAACTGCTGAATTAGTTATTTTTTGTTTTCTTTTTTTAATTCTTGTCTAAAAACCAGTTCCAGTAAGTTTCATTGAACAATAGAAAGATAGTATTATCACAAGGAAATTAATTTATAAATCATATTTTTAAAACATAACTACAAATAAACCTCTGCGCATTTGGCAATTAAGATATACATGTCTAAAATCACATTGGTAAAATAAATTAAATTTAAATATTCTGAACATGTCCAGTAGAATACAACTATTAAAATGTGCATTGCAAATAAAGCTAAATTTAAAAGATATATATTATATATAAAGGATATGTGTATAATATATAATATATACATATATAGAGGATATATATTTTATATATGCATGTGTATAAAGGATATATTATATATATATATATAAAATTTAAAAAAATTTAAAGTCTGCAGTCAGTGATTTTGAATTCAGGAATGAAAATCAAGATATCTCTGTAGACTTCATAGACATTAAAAAGCTAATATGAGAATATTATTTAAAAATGTTATCCCACAAAATTTTAAAATTTAGATAAAATTGAACAAAGTATAAAAAATACAATGCAACACATTGTCAGACATTGTAACAAAAATATGTGAAATGCAATTGATTGAGCAACATGTATTATATATATAACATCCAACCAAACCAAATTGGTATAGTTGATTAAATAAATGAGGTTTAAAAAACTTTATTAATCATATTATCATTTTAATAAATTTAAAAATAAATACTAACATTCAACATATTAATTTGTAATATCTAATTTTTTTCTGTAGCTAATATATATATTTTTTATTTTGTAAAATAATAGACGCTTTCTACTAACATTTGGAAAGAAGATAAATAGCAAGACCATCAATAGTTTCATGGAGTTAAATGAAGGTCTCACCACTGCTTAAAAAATGATAATACAAATAAATAAAATATACAAAGATTGTAAAGAAAAAACTTCGTTAATTGCAGATGACATAGTTTGATTGTGCATGATGAAATTATAAAATAATATTGTACCAAAGTAAACTATTAATCTTTGTAAGTAAGTTTAGCAAGGCTTCTTTCTTCAATGTAGCTACATGGATAACCAAATATCAGCAACAAGCAAATACAGAATAAAATGTAAAAAATATATTTGATTTACCATTAAAAACCAAATATGTAAGTATTCATTTCCTAACAAAATATTTTGAGAACTTAACAAATAAAGCAATATTGATAGTTGTTCCAAAATTTTACATAAGTAGAATAATATATCATATTTCTGGGATGAAAGGAAATGTCATTTTTTCTAATTGATATATATACACAGTAAAATTTCTGTCAAAATTATAGTTGATTTTGAGAATTGGTGTGGTTGTTGGTGTTGAAGGCTTACTGTAAAATGTGTGCAAAAAATTCTAAGGTTCAAGAATATCCAATTTAAAGAAAAGGAGGAAGGAAAGAGAAGGAGAAGGTAACTTTAGATACCTTGAATTTACAACAACAAAAGTTACAGTTGGTAAGGAAAAGTGATTGGACTGATGCTACATTTTAAACACAAACAGAATATTGTGAACATTTGAAAATATTTTATTCAAATGAGTGATTGCCTGAAATTAATGAAATATGTATAATAATTTATAATTTATATATTTAATCTTTAAAGTGAATAAAATTAAATGCATTTCTTTGATTACATTATATAAATCCAGTGTTGAATATACTGAGTATTTGTTATTATTATTATGAGTTTGGGATTTGGTTTTGTTGTTTTGATGATATCCAGAAACTGCTCTCTCATCATATACATTTGCTTAAATATTAAATAGAAAATTAAAGTATAATTTTTTTGACCATTTTAAAAAATATAAAATTTTTATAATCTCTATGCATATATAAAAATTAAAAGTGCATTGCAAATACCATAGATACCATTTTGTTTATAATATACATTTATTGCAAACAGCTCACTTCAATTTAATGTTGTCCTGGCAGAATTCATATATAATTCATATACAAACAGCTTGTATAGTAGTCTTTCATGGTCTCTACACAATAACTGTTTTTTGTTCTCACAAAGTCTAATAGATTTATGATAGCTATTTAAATATAGGAAACAAATGTTTGCAGTTTTTAATCATAATCTTATTACAGTGACTGAGCAATGCCCTAAAAATGTGTTATTTAAATCCACTTGAATACAAAAATATTGATGAGAAACTTTCAAGGAAAATTGCAAGGGAACCCAACATTTAAAACTATATTTGGAAAATTAATTCAAATAATTAAATTTTATAATGAATATAACTAAAAGCAATGTAAACTTTTAGGTCTAAAGCTTTAAACATTTCACCCCTTATTTAAAATTTAGAAAATATATTATTGCTTTTTATTTCTAATTGTTTGATTAGATATAAAATTTATTTATCTAAAATAGGAATAGAAACAACTAATATTTAGTAAAGTACATTATGTACAGTTAAGAAATATTTATAAATGCATTAGCTCAATTACTTGTAACAACCCAAATTGACAACTTAAAATGACAGTGATTTGATACTGATATAATTGTATTACCTGTATGTGTATTAAAAATAATTTTATTGGGCCACAGAGAAAATCTATTAATTAATTTCTCTTCATCTTAAAAAAATTAAACAGATAATGTATTTCTAAAAATATATATATAAACATAAGTAGCTTATAGTTTAATACTCTACTCAACCTGAAAAATTCCTATAGGTGCACTATGATAAAATTTAGATTAATTTGAATATTTATAAAATAGAATTCAAAGAAATCCACAAGGGCATCTAAAAGTAAAACAGATTCCTAAGTTACACCAGAGCAAACATTAAAAATAACTTGCCCTGGCTGTTGTGGCTTAGTGGGTAGGGCACTGGCGTGTGAACCAAAGGGTTTGATTCAATTCCCAGTCAGGGCACATGCCTGGGTTGTGGGCCAGGTCCCCAGTTGGGGGCGCATGAGCGACAACTACACATTGTTGTTTCTCTCCCTCTCTTTCTCCCTCCCTTCCCTTCTCTCTAAAAATAAATAAATAAAGTATTTTTAAAAATAAGTTTAGGTAAATCATAAATTATATAAAGTAGGAGATACATACAGAATATAAACTTATACATGAATTCCCTCCCTCTTTCCTTTTAGATAATGTCATTTTTCGAAACTGAAAGATAAATTGTCTTACTCTAATTTGATTTTTGATAGAAATTGTGGTATTGAAAAGAATTTACATGAGAAAATTAAGTTCCCAGTGTTTTAACTTAATCAAATTTATTACCATACACATTCTCACAGCTGCAAATGACCACTGGACAGAAGTTAAACATTAAATCACAAATTGGAAAAACAAAAACAAAAACGTCTTTCTCTAAAACTGCCATTGTTCATTCTGATAATGTCCTCCTCCCAGTTACTAAACTTCTAAACCTAAATAATTATAGATACAATACAAATTGTAAAAGGGTGTATAATGTGATGACAATATATATTTAGTAATATATATGTATACATATTTAGTATATATATATACATATATATATATATGTATATATATATATATATAATATTGAAATCAAGTTAACACATCCATCATCTAAAATGCATTTGTGGTTCTTATGGAACCACACAATACCCCAAATAACCAAGTGGTCTTGATAAAGAAGAACAAAGCTGGAGGCATCACATGTTCTGATTTCAAACTATATTACAAAACTCTGGTAATCAAAACAGTATGGTCCTGGAATAAACAGACACATAGATCAATGGAACAGAATAGAGACCGCAGGAGTAAACCCACACATATACAGTCAATTAATCTTTGACAAAGTTCCAAAAACACACAGTAGAGAAGGGATAGTTTCTTTAGTTAATGATGTTGGAAAAACTAGATATCCACATGCAAAAATAAAATAAAAGTGAGCTCTTATTGTACACCATACACAAAATTAATTTGTAATGGATTAAATATTTAAATATAAGATCTAAAACCACTCTATAACTCTTCTTAGTCTTATTCAGTTTTGATATCATGTTGAATGTCCTTATGTGATTATTTATGAAATCATTTCACATCTTCATATTCTTATCATATTCATATGTTAGTGCTTAGAATATACTTAGTACACATTCTTAAATGTATATGTGAGGGAATAAATAGCCTTACATGTAAATTATTAAACTATCTTGTCTCCTTCTCTCTTTTCTCTTGTAATTAATTAACCTAATGTTAAAAAAATACCCAAAAATGTTGGTCATCCCCTTTAATTTTATCCACAATTAACTTCACAGCCAGCAGAGCTGTAAGTTAGGTTTATATTATTGAGGGGAAGGAAATCCTCGGAATGCACTTTTAGTATATAAACACTACTCTTGATTTAATCTATCACTGACAAGGTAGATACACGTTGTGTTCATTCTAATACCCCATAGAAATAGAATATGGTACTTGAACACACACTGCTTCTGTTTAATTGATTTAATTTGTAGCCCAAGAGGATATAACTTTATTGATAAATGAATAATTGACAAAATAAGGGGCACTGCATGTAATATAGCTGTGATTCTTTCTTTAAAATGGCATACATGGGAAATCTCTGTGCATTCTGCTCAAATTTAATGTGTACCTAAAACTTCTCTTAAATATAGTCTGTTAAAAATTATGTGGAACTAGTGGTTTAGGCAAATGTTTAAGATTGTTTTCTATATATTAATTATAATTGGTAGTACACAGTAAAGTATTACTTAATACAAAATAACTGCTCTAACAATCCAAAGTTTTAGAATATCTCACATAAAATGGATTTTTTTTCTTGTTCACAAAAAAAATCATTTGACAGTTGAATGTATTGGTGTGATATTGTCTTACATGCAGTCTTTCAGAAATAATAGTCTGATGAGACTCTGCCATTTTAAAGAGAAGCTTCCAGGAATGAATTGGACCTGTAGATACTCAGCAAATGAGGAGAACATGGATTGTCATGAGAATGGAGCACAATCAGCCAAATTCTGTAATTCTGTATAGCAGATATCAACACACTCTGTTCTTACCTTAATCATCTTCTAGGATTCAGAGCCTCTACTCAGCATTAACTTTTATGCCACCTGTCCAATGAGTCTGAATGTGATATTGTATATACCTTGATTACCTTCTTACTTCCCTCAGTGTTGTACCTTTTAATTACTCACATTACTGTGGTGGAATTTTTTAAAAGTAAAAAATATATTTTTTTGATATCTAAAATTGAAACCAAAAGCATTTCATGAGCATTATATCAATTATGTTCTCTATGACTTTATGAAGCAAAAAGATTGAGAATACAATATTTAATTAATAATTATAAGAAATATATAGCTGTAGATGAGTGGTTAAAAAAATTGTGGTACATTTACACAATGGAATACTATGCAGCAGAAAGAAAGAAGGATTTCCTATCATTTGCGACAACATGGATGGAACTAGAGAGAATTATGCTTAGTGAAATAAGCCAGGCAGTGAAAGAAAAAATACCATATGATATCACACAATACAGGAAACTAATGAACAACACAAACAAATGAACAAAATTGAACAAGGAACAGAATAACAGGTATCAGGGGGGCGGGAAGAGAAGGGGTAAATAGGGACAACAGGGTGGGGAATGACTGGGAGAAGGGGTGGTCTGGGTGGGGAAGAAATGGGGGAAAATGTGACAACCATAGTAGAAAAACAACAAAATTAATTTTAAAAAAAGAAAAGAAATATATAGCTTAAACTTTAACTCCCACTTATGATCATTTTAAATGTTATTATTTTAAAGCATCTTGTTTTTATTAAAATTTATTAAAATCCTGATAAAATACAAAATAAAAATGCAAAAGTCGACTCTCCAAAATGAGATATTTGAGTATCAAAACCAAAACTAAAATCGAAAGCAGAGAGCAGGGCTGAAACCACAGCCCGCTGTACACTTGATCTGGAAACAGGTAGGATTTTCCAGATGTTCTATCCTTGCAGAGTAACCATGAAAAAAAAAAAAAAATCCCCCATTCAAAACTTGAAAATGACTGGAGTCAGACCCAAGGGTAGAACTAGAGATCAAGTGTTAGGTTCATATTGTCTCTCCAGCTTCAAATAGAGGGTTTCAGAACGCTGACAGCAACCTTTGCCCAGAACTAGAGCTTTTATGAAACCATAGTCTAGGAGGTTGGAAAGAGAAATTCACAAATCCTTGACCAGAGAGTGAGCCAAGCCACCTGCTCATTTGAACAATAGATTTTCTACATCCCCCCAAATAAGCATACAGCATCAGCTCAAATATTATAGGCCTATATTTTTGACAGGAGGCCACAATGAAAGAAGTAACTGAAGAGAAAATGGAAAAGGATGGAAAAGGTATGGAGAGAAACACAGAGTAATGGAAAAATGATCAAATGCCATTTCACACAGAGAAATCCAACAGTAACTAGTGCATAAAGTAATGTGAGGTAAAGCAAGACAGAAATAAAATAAACAATATATATGCTCCCATATGAATGTCAAATATAATATTAGTCTAAAATAGACTTTAAAGTGACCATTTTTGATTCATTCAAAGACATAAATAAAGGAGTAACAGAAATAAAAATCAATTCCTACAAAAAAAAATATAGAAACACAAGTATCAGTTGACTATAAACACAAACAATTAAGAAGGAGATGATTCTGAGAAATTAAGATGCAATACAGAAGAAGGTAAATGTTAAACAAATAAAAGCTCAGTTAAAACTGTGATGCTAGGAAGAGGTTTGTTTTAAATATTTAATAGAAATATCTTTAAAAAATCACAGAAATTTGGTAACGTAGGTCTTCAGAATGAGATACATTTCAAGCACTAAGTGAGAAAAATAAATTCTAATCCAGGTACATGAGACTGAAATGAGATTATAAAAGGATAAAATAAACACATTAAAAACTAGTGCAGGTAAAGTGCAGAATATATACAGAGAATGGCAATTATCTTGATGGCAGTTTTTTCAATCAAAACTAAATGCCATACTGCAATAAAAATTAATTAAAAAGTGATAAAAGAAAATAATTGTCAGTCTTGAATTGAAATTAAGGTCAATTACTATTTACCATTTAAGAAAAAAACAAAAAGACTTTTTGACACAGCTATTCGCTGAAAGATATAATAAAAATATACTTTCACAAGAAAAAAAAAAGATACAAAGGAAGAAGTGAGATACAAAAAGAGAAAAAACTAAATTCTGATTATGATTTAAAAATGTTGATGAATTTAACTCCTGTCTGTAAAATTTAAAAAAAAATTAAGTAAATGTTAAAATTATGGCTAAATGTTTGACCCTAGAAAAGGTGAAACTGAAGATTAGACAATTCTAACCAAGAAAATACAAGGGGGAAATGGAAGGAGAGACATGCTCTAATAATTAAAGATGCTAAATATTTGCTCTGTGTTCTGAAGAATCAAAATCAATACAATGAAGATCAAACTTCATTAGAAATAGTCATAATTCAGGAGTAATTTAAATATTTATAGACATTTTAGAAATGAGTTAAACTATATGAGGTCTTTAAATCTGCAGAGATATTTAAGATAGCATATAGAAAACTTTAACAATATAGTAAAACTTTTCAAAAAAAGGAGAAAATGTGGTTAAAGTATGTTAAATATGAGTATATTTTTAAGATATTAAAATTATACACATATGTTTAGAATGATTCAAACATTATGTGGAACTATTAAACCGATTTACTTTTGAGAAATAATCAAAGCAAAATAAAATTAAAAGTTTAAAAAGTAGTATCTATGTGTCAAATGCCAACCACAAGAAAGCAGTATTTAAAAAATAAAATTATAAAAATACATTTAAATAAAATATTAAAATATATGATAAAATTAATAATTATAAAATATTCATGCCACAAAATTAAAATATTATGAAATTTTATATACCCAAATGAGGCCTAAAGAGCTCAAAGTATAAAGCAATAATCATTTTTATAGTTTAATATGCATCTATAAATATGTAAATTATTCTAGAAGATTTAGAAAATGTAAAAGTACAATCTAATAGACATATAGAGAAAAGCTATTCAGTATATGTTTGAGCTGATAAAGAAGTCAAACTCACTAATTCAACTACATGCAAAACCTCCCTATTAATATATAGACAAACTGCCTACAGCTATATGGAAGCTAAAACATGACCACACATTAATTGCTGTTCCTCATATTCAAAAGTAGAATCTCACTCATCTCTCTTGAAACTCATCTGGTTTTAATGACTTGCTTGACCATGAAAGTATTATCAAGTGATACTAGAATACTAACACTTCCTATGTTCAATCTTTTTGGTCCTTTAACTGCCATATAAAGAGTCTAGTCACTCTAAGACCCCATTATCCGAAGAAACTTAAGACACGTAAAGGACCAAGTAAAGATGTTCCAATGGAACTTGAACTTCTTAATTACCTCTACCAAAGTCCCAGAATGTCAATGTGATAATTCAAATTGGACTCCCATTTCAATCCATCCACCAGCTGAATACCACAAAATGTTATCTGTTGGCACACCTGGAGTAGTAGAATTTGTCAGTCGACTATTCCCCAAATACTTGGCCTACAAAATATTAAAATATAGCAAAATGTTTCTTGTTTAATCTTGTGGACTATTTTATAATGGTATCAGATAATTTTTCTTTACAAACTCAGAAATCAATATTGAAAAGCCTATGACTAGAGTCGATCACATTAAGAGATTAAAGAAAGACAAAGTGGTTTTTTTTCACCTGAATAGATAAAACATTCAATAAAATTTACCTGTAATTTGTAATATTGAATAAATTAATCTGTTCAATGTTTAGGTAGAACAAATTGATATTTAATAAACGTTTTGACAAAATAAATTTAATTCAGCCTTTTGTAGAAAAAAATTATTTTGACTGTTAATATCAGAATTTTTTAGTTTGAGGTCCTTTTAAGTTTAGGTATCCAAGGGCTCTTTATCACAGTGATCCCATAAATCTCATGAAATAAAAAAATAAATAAATAAATGAATGCAATTCAGATTATGCTGCTAAAGGGAAAAAATTGGTTAAATATTCTAATCATCCTACATAAACAGATGGTTTCTATTCAAGCAAACCAAAGCAGTAATTATACACATCTGTACAATACCAATAAAATCCAATGTATCCAGAAGCTATTGGCTGCCATTTCAGACAACAGTCTCTGAGAATAACATTTCTGTAATTACTTAGTCATTTCTCATAAAAGATGTAATACCATCCAAATAACTTTTATCATATAAATCACAAGGGATGTGTCCTCAATTTGTTTGTTAATAGCATATCAAGCTTGTTAATCTTATTGTCTCTTTGTCATTTTTTATTGCTTTGTGTGACATTAGAAATTTGCTTCTGTTGGTAAAGAAAACTCATGTTTGCCAAGTATTTTAAAGAAATTTGTATATTCCTACCATCGGGGGTATTATAAATATTATACCTCTAAAATATAGACTAAAAATATTGATCACAGGCAAGGCTGAATACAGTTCTTAATTATAAATATTTCTTCTCAATATTCACACACAAGCAGAAATGTCATCACCTAAAGGAGGATGTTGCAGTTCCACATAAAGGAATAGCAGCTTAGCCATCTGGAGGGATACTTTAAAGGATTTTATTGTCCAATTGATTGTGCTCATTTTGTATGGCAGCCTGTAGACACCCACATTTTCTGTCTAGAACTGCAAATAAATGCTTTTATTTCTGGCAGCTCATGTAAAATGCTTCTGGCAACCAAAATCCAAAATAATTTCATGAGCCCAGTTAAAGGGGTATGAATAAAATTCAGAATATATCCTGTAAAATCAATTCTCATTATTAACCTTAATGAGGCCGATATGTTTTTCTATTCAAAATGGTGATGAGTTTAGCCTCTTTTAGGATCAAATGAAAATCCATATTTCTGAATGTGTGTGGATACTGTAAAATTTACTATAATAAAAATATTTCTGATTTAGTAATTTATGAAAAATGTATAGCAAAGAACTGTTAAGAGACATTTAACATTTAATTCAGTTATCTCTGTATTCCAAATTCCATCTCACTTCAATTAAATCTTTATTGATACTTGAGTTAATTGTCATATATTCAAATTTGCATTGTCTAAATAGGATATCTAGAGCTATACCAATGTCAGCAAAGATAAATTTTTGAAAAAATGTCCTTTGTTTATTTGAAAAGTATTGCTCACTTAGGCCCTTGTAATTCAACCAATATTTATCACTGCCTATATCACACAGTACTTTTAAAGCCGCTTCTAGAAACATTGGAAGGAGGTACGGGTTGAAAGCGGATAACATATTTTCAACAAATTTACAATTCTTTTAAAATTCTTAGATATAAACAAGTATCAGCTAACAATGCAATACTCCACTAAAAAAGTAAATCATAAAGAAAGGATAATCAGAAATCAGAATATAAAAAAATTAATAGTGGTCAACTTTATGGAAGAAATTGGACCTTGCTCAAATCTTAAGAGATTTGTAAACTATTAACAGAATTTGTATTAGATATCATATGATTAAGTGATACAGCATATAGTGATAAATTTGACACTTAATGAATGGTAAATAGTTAAACTGCTTAAATAAGATTATGAAGGATCATGAAATGACAGGCATTGAGTCAATCTTGACATGTAGGATAAAGGGAAATTTGGATAAAACATGTAAGTAGCAAAATATGACAACTAAATGTCTTTCCAGGACATTGTCTTTTCAATATACTGGCAGGTGGTAGTCCAATAGTCAAAAACCTAAAAATTCACAATGTAGCACATTAAATTTAGAAACTAAGTTCTAAGTATGCAAAAAGATTCATTTAGAGTGATGAGTCTGTGTTACTGCTATTTGGTCCAGATTATATTATATGCATAGATTAACTCTCTCTATCGCAAGTTTAGAAAAAATATGTAGAATGATCGGGTGGATATATAATTTTTTAAAATAAAATCCTGCTCTTATAGAGATGCATACTAAAATACACATGGATTAAATAACATGTCTTTGATTTGTTTCAAAATACTTAAGAACAGGAGGACTAGGTTAGGAGAGAGGAAACAAAATTGGCAATAAGATAATTTTTGAAGGTGGGTAATGGGTACGGGGGTCTTCACTATACAATCCTGTCTGCTTTTATATATGCTTAAGTTTTTATAATAAAAAATAAATAAAGATAAGACAAAAGATATATCATCATTCTAATTAAGCTCTACATTTCCCTTAGGCTAAAATATGAGAGAAAATACAGTCTCCTATATATAAAATAATATCTTTGAGATGCAGAAATATTACTGGATAAATATTATGAGAAGTTTCCTGCTTCTTAAAACTTACTTTTTAACACTAGCTGTACACACACACACATGGGCTGAGAGTCAAAAAAATAAAGAATAAAGTCAATCCTCTGCAGATAAAAGTGAAATAAAAATTAGTGTGATAAGTGTGAGAAAATCCTGAGCGGCCCTGAAGGCATTTGCTGATTCTAAAAATGACTCATGGGTTTTTATGGTCATCTGGGTAGTATAGGAAAGTAATTAAGACTTATCAAAGGTGAAGTAAGAACCAGAGATTTTTCCACGTGCGTTACTTGTGAAACCATATGCTGGGTGGGGAAAAAATAAAAATGAATAATTCTATAAATAACCAATGTTTTAAATCATTTGTTTTTAGATCTAAATGGAACAAAAGATTTCTACCATGTGATTGATAAATACAAGTATGTTCTCAACCCACAAAGTTGTTCTATATATATTCTTGGTCCAAAAAACCGTAGTATGAGATAAAATTTAAAGTGATCCCTGGTTGTTGGAACTTAAATGTGTTGTCCAAAACAAATATACATACTGTGTAGAATAATTCACTTCAAATTTAGGCACCTTACAATTTAAAAAGACATAAATTAAATCTTAGTGGGTTTCATATATATATATATATACATTGACTACTTGATTATAAAGTATTAGTAATTAAAATGTAAAAAAAAAAAATCCAAAACTAAAACTGTCAAAGGATTAAGTATTAATTTAAAAAGTACCACAAAGTTCCTAGAAACTCTATAGAAACTCTGTGATACTTTTTCAGTTATATATGTGTGTGTGTGTGTGTGTGTGTGTGTGTGTGTGTGTATTAGAAAAGGTTAATATGAATAATTTAACCAAGAATTCAGCAGATAGAATGACAATAGTAGAAAAGTAAAGAAGCATGGAAGGAGAAAAATTAAATATTCATCATCGATCTAATTTGATTGCCAGAAATATAGATAATATAGAAACATATTGTAGAAGTTAGTCAGTGAGAAAATCATTGAGATATCTTTACAATTTGTTCATGTCATTAATTTTCAAGTTCAGAAAACACACCAAAACCTAGGCAGATTCTATAAAAGAAGTTTACAACAAAGTATATCTTAAAACTTCTCAAAATATATTAAAACAAAAATATATTTACAAACAACCAGGGACTGGTTTGGTTAGGGAATCATCCTGTACACCAAAAGGTTGCAGGTTTGATTCCCAGTAAGGGCACATACCTAGTTTGTGGTTTCAATCTCTTGTCGGGGCACTATTAATAATAATACCAGTGAGATAGAGATCATAACTTTACATAACACTGACATTGAAAATATAATCACTGAATTAATGTATTTGAAAAAAAGAAAAGTAAAACATTTTATAAAAATATTTATTTAATAATATTCAATATCAAATAGAAACCCTAAATTGTCTTATGATACTTGCAGAAATTTAATGAACAGCTTAAAATTCATCCATCAACTTCACTAAGCATGTATGGTTCTGAAAAATGTTTATCAGATGTCCAAGGAACTAGTACCTCCAATAATTTTAAAATTTATTTCATAAAATAAGAAAAAAAACTAGACCACAATGTACTTGCATATACTTATAAATCTAGAATATATTATTATTATGTACTTAAAAATTTATATACTTAAAAATCTATAATATATTATAAAAAAAGAGTAAAACAAAGGTAAATTATTATTAATGTAAATTATAAGCATAGAAAAGAAATCCTAAATATTAGCAAACTGAAATACACAACTATATAATTATGGTTTATGAATATGTTGTGAGGATTTCAGTAATGCAAGAAAATCTATTAATATAATTAAAACCTGTACATGTGATTTATCAAAATAACGTTTTAATGGAAAAAGTCTATATAATCATCTCAGAATAATATTTCTTCATAAACTAATACTCTGTATTGATTTTAAATATACTTTGTAAATAAAGAATAGATTAAAATTAATTTATGTAATTAAAATGTTTAATTTTTGTGTCTTCATACATTATTTGTGAATGTACAGACACATATAGACTTTAAAATTTAATGATGACATTTCAATTTTACTATGGAAAATCAGAAATAAAATATAAAACTATTATCTTTCCTATTTTTAATTTACTAAAAGTTGTAGCATTATAATAAACTGAATAAAGGATAATACTTCTGCACAATATCAAGGTTTCTGGGTAAATAATGTATAAAAAGTCAATCTAAGTGTTGTACATTAGCAAGAGTTAGAACATTATATAAGTAAATGTTATTTATCACATAAAATTAATTATTTAGCAATAAGTACAGCAAAAGATAACTTCAATTTCTGGAAAAAATGTAACTGTATTGAAAGACGTGAAAAAATAAATAAAAAGGGAGATATATTCATGAAGAGGAAAACTCAATATACTGTGTTGGAGACATAACCCTAAACTCATTTTAAACTCAATGATTATGCAAATGGACAGCTATCTAGCAAATGTAGACACATGCTTATACATGGGATTCTGTACATATCTGCTGAGAGGGACTATAGGCTACTCAGTGGCAATGAGCACAATCATTGATCAGCTTTTTTAGTTCTAAATGCTATTTCCCAATCAAAGGAACTAGAATGTCTTGAGGAAATAGCTGAATCCAGTACTGAGGTAAGGAAAATACACTATGGCACCTTGGAGTATCCTGTAGGATCAGAAGGTGTTGAAGTGTTTAAAAATAATAATGTCATAAGCAGAAAAATCTTGAATATCACTCATAGAGTTTTCTTTTCAAGTGTATCTCTCTAGCAAGGGAAACAAAGGAAAAAACGAACAAATGGGACTACATCAAACTCAAAAGTTTTTGCACAGCAAAGGAAAACATCAACAAAATAAAAGGACAGCTCACAGAAATGGAGAACATATTAGCTGATACATCTGATAAGGGGTTAAAATCCAAAATTTATAAAGAACTTACAAAACTCAACACACACACACACACACACACACACACACACACACACACACACACACACACACAAAGAAAAAAATAATAAAGGTAAAAAAAAGGGGAAAGGACCTGAACAGACACTTCTCCAAAGAGCACATACAGATGGCCAAGAGGCATATGAAAAGATGCTCAATGTCACTAATCATCTGGGACATGCAAATTAAAACCACAATGAGATACCACCTCACATCTGTCAGAATGGCCATCATTTATAAATCAACTAACAAACAACAAGTGCTGGAGAGGATGTGGAGAAAGGGGAACCCTCATGCACTGTTGGTGGGAATGCAGACTGGTGCAGCCACTGTGGAAAACAATGTGGAGATACCACAAAAAAATTAAAAATGGATCTTCTCTTTGACCCAGTGCTTCCATTTCTGAGACTATAACCAAAGGAATCTAAAACACTAATTTGAAAGAACATAGGTACCCCTATGCTCATTGCAGCCTTATTTACAATCCCCAAGATATGGAACCCAAGTGTCCATCATAGATGAGTGAATAAAACAACTATGAGATATTTACATGATGGAATTCTAATTAGCCATAAAAAGGAAGAAAATTTTACCCTTTTCAACTGTATAATGGACCTGGCCAACATTATGCTAAGTGAAATAAGTCAATCAGAAAAAGAAAAATACCATATGATTTCACTCATATGTGGAATCTATTGACCAGACTGATTAACAAGCAAAACAGAGACAGACTCATAAATGGAGAGCAGATGACAGCTAGTGGAAGGTGTAGGGATAAGGGGTGGAGGAATTGAGCGAAAAGGAAAAATGACTCATGGTTGGGGACTAAGTGGTAATGGAAAAAATACAGTAAAGATTGTTTAAAAATAAAATAAAAATGATAAGGATGGGGCTTGTCAAAGAGACACAGGAACCAACCTAAAAAGGCTCTCAATGGCTAAAGCTGAAACAACTTTAAGAGCAAAAAAATGAAACATAGTATTGAATTATAATGCAAAGTAGAAAATAAATATGTGTGTTTATAATAATACATATACATAATTGAATTAATAAATGGATGAGAAAGATAACTTTTTCTTGCGTAATAATAATATGTGCCTGCACTCCCCTCTGCATGAGGCGAGGCTCAATCACCCCACCCCAGTTCCTCCTTGGCAAGAACTAGATTAATGACATATAGGAGAAGAGGAAAATTAAAATTAGTAGTTTTGCACTGCAAAAGTCTGGCAAACACTATCTTAAGTGATGTAGTGTAACAATTATGTCATATGATGTCATGAATGCTTTATAAAATGTAATGAGGACACTTCAGCTCTTCCAAATTCCATAATGCAGGCTAATGATGGGATAAATAACAGGAGTCCAGAAGGGAGTGGCATTCTCAAGACCTAATCGGGAACTTCTCAAGCTCGTTATAATCATACAACCCAAGAAAAGGCCAAGAAAGTGTCACAACCGGAGGAGACTGAGGAAGTATGACAAGTGTAAAGTGATATTCTGGATTGGA
The DNA here is from genome assembly GCF_987537825.1 of Furipterus horrens. Lineage (NCBI taxonomy): Eukaryota > Metazoa > Chordata > Mammalia > Chiroptera > Furipteridae > Furipterus > Furipterus horrens. Next base: position 13,910,677 of record NW_028327182.1, read on the forward strand.
TCTTGAAACAGAAATAAGGAATTAATGAAAAAGCTGGTGAAATCCAAATAATATATGATAGTGTAGCAATGTCAGTTTTAGTTTGACAAATATACTATAGATATGTAAAATGTTAATAGTGGGTTCATTGCACGAGGGGTATAAAGTACTTCTGCACTACTTTTGCAACTTTTCTGTAAATTTAAGTCTATTGAACAATAGATAGTTAATTTTTTAAAATTGAATCTTGGTAACATATGTAAAAAGTGACAAGAGATTAATATGTAGGTGCATAAATAACTATACCATAACACTAGGGAAAATAGCTTATCTGGAAAAGAAAGAAGCTATGAACAGTAATATACAGAAAGCAAGATATCAAAGGTTTATATTATTAAAAAATTATAAGATGTTGAATCGCATTAGTAATCATAAAATTGCAAGTTCAAATTGCTGAGGTATATTTTCACTTATGATGACAGAAAATAAAATATCAAGTGATGATGAGACTGCAAGACAGTAGCCATATTTATTTGTGGTTAGAGTACCCAGTGTAAATACACTTGAGGAGATGCCTGGAAATACATAGTAAATCAAAAATGTGAACAAGCAATACACCGGCCATTCTGCTCCTGGTATATACACTAGAGAAGCTCAAAGACATGCACACCAGTGTTCATAGCATTGCTAGTACATTTTTAAAAAAGTGGAGGTTACCTATATAGATGTATTTAAAGAATAATAAGTGAATTCACATATTCATACTTACTTATATGATGGAATACTGCAAATAAGTGAACATTAATGAAATAGCACAGCACATGTTGTTTATGAACTTCACTGGCATATTTATTCTTGGAAAAATAAGTTGCAGAGGACAGTGTAAGTACAACTTCTCTAAAGTTTAAAATATACAAAATAGCATCACAGTATCTTTATAAATGCATATGTATATAGCAAAGTAGGAGATGAATCAGAATGATACACATAAAATTCAGGATAGAAGATATTCTTGTGAAACAACTAAAGAAAATAGATTGGTGAGGGGACTTTAAGAGTATTGGCAATGTTAATATATATATATATATATATATATATATATATATATATATATATATATATATATATATATAAACACATTTATTTTACCACTCTAGCTCCTCCTTTCTTAGCAGGATTTCATTTAATGTCTTAAAATATTTTACCAGCTCTACATATTACAATATAGCTTTTAACAGCACAGTCTATTATATTCCTTTGTATATTGATTCTATTAATACAGTAAAAAGTTCAATCATTTTTTTCCCTTTCATGTTGGACGGTACTATTTCATTGATCTTGTCATCAAAGAGTCTTTAAGTCTTTCCATGTGCATTGACGATTACTGCCACTGTTTTCTCTCTAGTTGATTTTGAATACACGTGAAAAATGAAAAATAAGTTAGAACAAATGTTTACCTTGAGTAGTAAAATAGCTATGCTGAGTAGTGTGTCTACTAGGAATGGCCAGAGGTTATCCCTCAAAAAAACAAACAAACAAACAAACAAACAAAAAAACCGCTCATTATGGTTCTCATGACTTTCCCTAGGTTCAGGATCTGACCCTCATATTTGCAGAGTCAGAAAACTGATTGTGTAATTAAACCTCAAATGGACTCATCTCTAGTTTATGAAATAACTTAATCAAGCTTTTAGAATTGATCTACAATACCGGAACAATAATTTACTTCTTCAAAACAAACAAAAATAATAATAACACCTAAAAAGATGGGGTTCTTTGACTCGGGATTAGCAGTTTATTCTCTCTCTGTAGAAAAACATAATGGAAAGCAATAGCATTATCAGAAGGTAATTTTTAGAACACTTTATTAGGACAAATATGGTTAGATAAAACTCATTTATTGACATCATGATAACATAAATTAACATGTCTATCCAGAATATTAATAATAATCACCTTGCTAATGGCATATGGACACTTGAAATCTATTGGCTAAGATTCTATTCTCCCTGAAAAGGGATAAGATCGGCAACAGCCAATGTTTTCTTCTGTGACTCTCCTTTTTATACACTTTCATGATGGATACTTCATACTTTTGACTGACAGATTCTTTTTTGAAGTAGAATAAGAGAGTGAAATTGCAACTAAATCTTTGAAATCTGGGACCTTGCCTGCCCTTGAGGTAACTCTGTATATATCTGCTTTGTTACATTGTGTTGATTTTCAGAGGAAACTCTCACGAGACATCTGATATCCTTTGTTTCTTATTTGCATCTAATGTCTGTCTTTCAAAATAATAGTGATTACTTCCAGTATTGTGTTGTCTGCAATTTTAATCATCCAAGTCATTGATAAAAATGTAAAACAGAGCAAGGGCAAAATCCACTTTTGCATGCTACTAGAATCTGTTTATCCCTGGACAGTGTTTTCAGTAATTATAGCTCTTTCTGAAAAAGATCAATCATTGAAAACTCGGCCGAAATGCTATGTCTTCCAACCAAATGACTTCTTGTTTCCAAGGACACATGTGGAACTTTGGAAATGCCTTTTTAAATTTTAGATGTACTCATCCAATAAATTATCCAACCTAAACAGTTCAGTACATGTTCATTAAAAAATATAGCCAGTGGGTACTTTTTATTTTAAAAGCATAACATGTATTTCTTTGAAACTTTATAGCATGTCTTCTTTCACAGTGTTCACATAATAAAATCCACATCTTTGTAAATGGCTCCTCACACGTGCAAGCAGAGGCCTGAGAATTGTTTGAGACTGTTCAGTACCTCCTTTCCAGTTTTTATTCTGCCACCAAATCTGAGGGTCATCCAGTCCATCCACTTCCATTCCGTATATGTCACCACCATCCACTCTGTTTTCAGAAAGATCTGTAAAATAGATGTTATGAACTGAATTGCATACCCCAAAATTAATAGGCTGAAGCTCTAACACCAATGGGACTGTGTTTGGTTACAGGGCATTTAAGGAGGTACTTACGGTTATATGAGATCATAAAAGTGGAGACTTAGTCTTAATCCAATAGGACTGGTGTCTTTCAAAGAGGAAGAGACCCTAGGAGAGCTTACACCACACAGAACAGGCCGTATGTGGAGAAAGCAAGGAAGCAGCAATCTGCAAGCTTGGAAGAGACATCTCCAGAGAAAGCCAGCCTGCCTACACCTTGATCAAAGCTTACAGAATTGGAGAAAATAAGTTAATTTTTTTTCAGCCGTCCAGTCTGCAATATTTTGTTAGGGCAACACAGGCTGAATAATATGACAAGAATCACATTTGGACTAACTTGAATAAAGCCATCACCTGTAATAATCATATCTTCTTAAAATTGCTAATCTCCTATTAATTCAGGGTTTTGGCTTCCCATAAACTGCTTGTATAACTATGCTTTTAAAATATTTCTATGTAGTATATCATTATTTCCATATTTTGGTAAAGACTGGTTAAATATATTACCTCAGTGTGCTCTTAAAATGCACACAATTTTTAGATAGATGTCTTGTTTTTCCTTTGTAAAAAAGTCTTTGTGATGATGTATACGAATCAATTTTTATTCATAAAATACTTTAAATTTGGAATTGTTTCACTATTATTCAAGCACAAATAATTTTCCTCTCTATTAAATGGTGACATTATTTTGTTGCTCTTTTAATTGTGACATCCGTGAATATAATCATTGTATTTCATAGATTTGTTTTTCTTACCTTTCTTGATTCATTACAAATTCGTTGAGCATAGAACTGGCATCACTTATTTTCTTTTTTTTTCAATGTTTATCACATTTTTTAAACCAATAAAAATAAATATCGTGGTAAATTGAACAAATGTTATTTTAATATACTTTGAATATTCTTTTTTAATTATGTCATGCCATTATATAATATTTTCTAATACTTTTCAATAAAACAATGCTTTCTGAAATGTCTGCATACTGAAGAATGTATAGCAGTAGTAGAGGTTGAAAGGATTTTCTATGGGAAGAATTTCTTTTGAGAATAAGTGCTGTCATGTAAGTGAGTAAAGGGAATAAGTGGTGCAGGAAAATATTTTGAAATATTAATCACAGTTTTCCTCTGCAGTTTCTCATGACTGGTGTCAGTCCCACATTTATTCATGTGTTCGTCTTTAATTTACGATCATTTTTTGTATTGTTTCCTATATTCTAATTCTTTGGGGGTTAGCTTATTCTTTTCCTGAATTCTTGACTTTGTCCACTATAGTTAAACTTATATTCAAGAGTTGTAACCTGTGAGCCCAAATATCAGATGTTAGTAAAAGTAAGTACAGACACCTAGAGATGCAAGAACAAGGAAACAGATGACCCAAAGATGTTAAGTCAACGTAAGCTGCATCCATTTTTAATGCCAGTGTCAAAGCAACATAAAAATTTATTGGCATGGTCAACAAAAAGCAGGATTTATTTTCTTTGAGCACATTTAAAGAAGTATTGAATAAATTATGGTTACAATAGTAGATTTTGTATAATTAAGAATAGGAAATTAGTTAGCAATTAATCATAAAAGGAAAAGAGAAGTGACTATATTTATTTATATCTGGAATCAGATGAGTCATATCATTTCAGTTAGATTACTAACATAAGTATTTCAGTGCTATCTTTGCCAGATTGAAGGATTATAGTCTGGCTAGAAAACTTTGGGTGCAGTAAGAATTCTCAGTGTCAGTTAAAATGGTAAACCTCTTTTTCGTATGTTATATGGGCATCAAAATGGGAACAACAGTGATACAAATGAGACAAGTTTAAAAACATTTAAACAAACAAACAAATAAACAAAAGCAGATTTTCATCATTCTAAGAAGCTTCCTTTCCTAACATTTCTTGATTCCTTATAATGTTTATAGATATATGCATATCATTTAAGAAAATTGCTATTGGAGATAGATAAAATCATGTATGTTTTCCTAAAAAGTGAGAAAATAAAATATTTCACCTGTTATGACATATTAGAGATGTTTTTAAAAATTTGGTGACTAAAGAAAGTTGCTCTAACAGTGAGTGAGAAGAATCAATTTAAAAAAAATAAAGACAATTATAGAGTTCTATATATAGTGGGAGGGGTTAATGGAATTCCCAGTTATCAGAACAGATTCAATTGAATCATTTCCATTCAGTGATTATTAAATTAATATGTAAGTGCCAATGCTCAGATGAACTAAGACATCCAATTATCCAAGTTGGAAATATGAAAAAGGAAGTGTCCTTAATGTGGTGCCTGTGTGTGGTGTCCCAGGAAAGGCAGTAGATGATGGGTGTGGGGGTCACACTGCAGAAGAGCAGACAAGGAGTCATGCCAGTCTGACATAATGATGACGATTTCATACAAATGAGTGAGCAGCTGAAATAAGGTCTTGATGCCTTATCACTTCTTAAACCTCCAGCCAATGGCCAGAGACTACTCAGGATGCAAGAGAATGCAGGGGAGCTCCAAGAACGGTGTTCAGGGCAACTGGTAGTATTGCTCCCGCAAAGGGTTGGGGAAAATGCAGATGCTGATACCAGGGGTCAATGATCATGTGTCTATGCTATGTCCAGCGCAGCTGCTATACCAGAATTATGTAGATCATTGTCGAATTCATCAGGAATCTTGGTGCCAGTTTCATCCACAGAGTTGTTTCTGAAGGTAGAGTCAACACTCACAGTCCCACCAACCCCAGGTAACTCGGCAAACCACAGTGTGATTGATTGATTAATTGATTTTTATTGTTTATGCTATTACAGTTGTTCCAATTTTCCCCTTTTGCGCCCCTTCACCCACCCAACCCCCACTTCCATAGTCATTCCCTACACAGGCGTATACTTCCATGGGCCCTTCATGTAAGTTCTTTGACTAACCCCTCAGCTTCATTTGAAGAGTCCTCACTGCCCTCCTCCCCTCCTACAACTGTAAGTCTGTTCCATGGCTCTATGACTCTGGTTCTATTTTGCTCATTAGTTAATTTTTTTCATTAGGTTTCTCTTACAAGTGAGATCATATAGTATTTGTGTTTCTCTGACTGGCTTATTTCACTTAGCATAATAGTCTCCAGTTCCATCCATGCTGTCCCAAAAGATAGGAGTTCTTTCTTTTTCTCTGCTGCATAGTACTCCATTGTATAAATGTACCACAGCTTTTTAACCCACTCTTCTATTGATGGGCACTTACACTGTTTCCATTACTTGGCTATTTTAAATAATGATGTATGAACATATATATAAATTCTTGATTGATATTTTGGGATTCATAGGGTATACTCCAAGCAGTGGAATCACTGGGTTCATGGGCAGTTTCATTTTTAACTTTTTGAGGAAATTTCATACTGTTTCCCACCATGGCTGCACTGATCCGCATTTCCACCAAGAGTGCACTAGGGTTCCTTTTCCCCCACATCCTCTCCAGCACATGTTGTTTGTTGGTTTATTAATGATGACCATTTTGGCAAGTGTGAACTGATGCCTCATTGTTGTTTTAATTTACATCTCTCTGATTGTTAGTGATGTTGAGTATTTTTTTATATGTCAATGGGCCATCTGTATGTCTTCCTTGGAAAGGTGATTGTTTGGGGCCTTTGCCTATTTTGTTTATTGGATTGTTTGTCTTCCTGGTGTCAAGTTGTATGAGTTCTTTGTATATTGGGTTGGACAAAAAGTCCATATGTTTTATTCTGTAAAAGAAAAAACAAGAACCTATGTATCCCTATGTTGATAGCAGCACTATTTACAATAGCCACGTGCTGGAAACAACCTAAGTGCACATCTGTAGATGAGTGGATCAAAAAACTGTGGTACATTTACACAACGGAGTACTACGTAGCAGAGAGAAAGAAGGAACTCCTGCCATTTGTGAAAACATGGATGAAACTAGAGAGAATTATGCTTAGCGAAATAAGTCAGACAACAAAAGAAAAATACCTTATGCTATCACCTATTACAGGAAACTAATGAACAACACAAACAAATGAGCAAAATTGAACCAGAGGTATGCAAACAAAGAATAAACGAACAGTAACAAGGGGGGAGGTGGGCAGGGAGAAGGGGGTCAGAAGGGGAAGGATCTAGTCAAAAACAAAAGCACATTTTAAAAAATTTTCAGCAATGAATTTCTTTTGAGTATGCCCACTATCTCTCACGTGTATAATGTTGATTGTTCTCAATTAATGTCCCAATTTGGTCACCATCAACTTCACTTGGTCTACCTGACCATGGAGCATTGTCCAGAGAGAAATCTGCAATATAAAACTTCACAAATCACGTATGACACATTCAATCAGTCACAGCACCTTCTCCATACACTGCACAAAATTATTTTTGTTTCAGTCATGTTTTTACCTTTCTCAAAATAATAAAGCATAATATGCTGAAAATGTTAGCAAACCAAATCCAGCGATACATTGAAAAGATCATACAACATGGTCAAATTGGTTTTATTCCAGGGATGCAAGGAGGGTACAGTATTCACAAATCAATAAATGTGATACATCACATAAACAAAATGAAAGACAAAAATCACATAATCATATCAATAGTTGCAGAAAAAGCATTTGATAAAATCCAGCACCATTTGTGATAAAAACACTCAGCAAAGTGAGAATAGTAGGAATATACTTCAACATAATAAAAGCCATATACAAAGACTTACTGCCAACATCACATTTAATGGGCAAAAACGAAGTGTTTCTCTTAAGATCAGGAACAAGACACGGGCGTCCACTCTCACCACTCTTGTTCTACATAGTGCTGGAAGTTACAGTGTGACTTTATAGTGGCTTCGCCTTGCTGCTGCTGCTGCTGCTGCTGCTGCTGCTGCTGAGGCTGCTGCTGCTGAGGCTGCTGTCATGACCCTGGGCCTGAGCCTTAGTGCTGGGACAGCTTCCAATCTCCCACCTGGCAAGGAGGGTGGGGGTGGGCTGCTGGTGTCACCAGCTTCGCTCACAACCCCAGCACGTCTAGCCAGAGCAGCTCCACAAGTGCAGGGTGCAAGTGGCCAAAGGTTTTGTCTTGCACTGAGGCCACGACGCTCTTGATGCAGAATTTTAAATTAGGGCATTCTAGATTTTATTCTCCAACCCTATGTAAATGGTATAAATACAAAGAAAACATTAGACTTGCAGGAGACCAGTGAATGTGTGTGTGTGTGTGTGTGTGTGTGTGTGTGTGTGTGTGTGTCTGTGATTGGTTTGGGGAGGAAGACTACAATATAAAGTTAGATATTCTGTTGCTGATACCGGTTTCTTGTATGTGATGGTTTAACACTGGTTCGGTGATGAACATCTTGGGTTTTAGTTTCCTATTTATATACAAAATTTGTCACTGGGTCACATCTACATTCCAGTTTAGCCTTCTGATCCAGCATTTAAATATTGATGCATTATCGTTTTCGCTTACCAAAGCTTGAATTCTTCTTCCTTATCATAAGGTGTGATCTTGGCATATCACTCATGCTCAAATCTAACCTTAACATGATTTATTATTTTCACGACAGATGTATTGATGATTCATTAGTCAATCAGCTTGAAAACTTAAATTTTCTCAGTTCAATGTGTGTGTTATTTATTGCATATGCTGAATTTTAAGGATCCCACTCCAAGAGGCAGTGTCTAACACAAATAATCTGTTCTGATTTATCTCTTACAATTTAAGGGGCACTGTATAGCGTGAAGGGATACAAAATCCTTGATTCTGTCCTAATAGAGAATTTAGACAAAGTTTATTTTGTTTTATCACTTGCTGAGTGACTTGGTCTGTATTGAAAAGCAGCTCAAAAAAAAAAAATCTCAGAGGAGGAACATGTCTGTTGACAATAATTAATGCTGGCTTCCATGGAAATGCTAATTTGGGAGCAGTCACTGTCAATCAATTGCCTTGAGTTATTGTTCCAGTAATCTACATGTAATATGTGATGGCTGATAAAAGTCCCCACTGCAATAATTGGACTGGTTTTAAAGAAGAAGAATGGGTTGTTAAGAAAGACTGAGGTAAGCAGGTTCTGAGCAGAAAAAATAATAATAGATAGCTTAAAGTGATTTGAACAAAGAGAGGGATTCAGAAATTTTTGTTGGTCTCACCGTTATTTAAAAAAAAAAGAGAGAGAGAGGTACAAAGGTCGAACAAATTCATCCTATCATATGATGTATAATAAACTGGCTTTCTGGTTTGTCTAAATATGTACTATAGTTATAAAGTTAAAGGATAATTGTTTCTCTATTGAAATCATATGCATTTTAATATAGTAATAGTATGGAGTGCTAAAGTTTTAGTTCTCTGATGCTAGAAATACATCTGTAGAAGTGGACTTGTCAGTAAAATACAAATATATCCTAATTATTTTTGACTGAACCAATTAAGGAGAAACCTTTGGAATATAAAAATTAAATAATGTAAAAAAATAAAGAAAACAAATCTCAAATACTTAGAACAGCAAACATTCTAATTTAGTGACTCCAGAAGCATATAAAGTTGTTTTGCAGCTAACAAACCATTTATGAGGCCTTTAAGAGACAAAATAGCTTGGCCTATTTTCAATGTTAAACATAATTTTAAAAACAAAGAAAAATTAATTTGAAGATTCTTAAGTAACAGTGTTAATGTAACAAAATCAATTATTTTGAAACATTTCAAATTCATGAAGTTTAATGTAGGAGTCCTCAAATCTAGGACCATCATTGTATCTCATTGCATTTTGTTTGATATCTTGAAAATGGAGGAAAAACAAAATAAGTGTTATAAATTCCACTAAAGACAAGCTGTGAATTGGGTTACTAATCCATTAACTAATTATCAGGGCTTTAATTCTGAGTTATGCATTTCAGATCTAGATCACTCTGGTAAGAGCAAAAACATAACATCAGTTTATAAAATAGGGTAAAAAAAAAATCTATCACTATTTTTATTCTGCAGAAACTCTTAGTTCTAGGAAAATGTCCTGTGAATCTTTTCAACTGCTTCACATTTACATCTTTATCACCAGCTTCTGAAAATTCGTGATTGTAAGAACTGGAAAACAACTGCTCTTCATCTATATTAACTAAGATTATCAGCAAAATAAGCGTTAGTATGATAAGTATTTATACTAGATTATAGACAAGGGCTGAAAGACTTTAGTAACAAGCACCTACATATTGTATTTTGTTTCCAAACTATTTTCCAGAACTTGAAATAATTTAAAACTATAGTAAACAAACATACAAATAATAAAACATTTATGAACATGTAACATCTTATGTCAAAATTAATATTTGTATTTAAAGCAATTATGTATTTTTCTTAACTATGATTATACTTATTTTATAAACATGTATTTTTATATGGGTGTATATGTCTCTGTTTTCATTTTGTAAGTACTATGACATTGTCATAAAATGTCAAAACTAAATAATGTTAGGGATAATATTACTATTCTTAGAATTTTATTGCACCAAGTATCTAGAATAACTATGGTATTAAAGTCACTTTAGAGTTTAAGTGCACAAATCAAGCATTTTACTATGCTCACCTGTTCTGTGGATGAAGAATCTATGGCAGAGGAGATGGCTTATCTCTTCACCTTATGTCTGGGGCATCAATTACAAAGACTTAAAAGCTGGAGTCACTGGGTGGATAGAGCCTGAAATTATCTGACATTTTCTTGACTCAAATGACTGTCAGATAGTGTGGAATGATTGAAACAGTGAGGTTAACTGGGACTCCCAACAGAATGCCTCGATGGGCCCTCTCCATGTTGATTGGCTATACTGTAGCCAGTCTTGTCAGTTCAGATCTCAGGCAGGAATAGACAGGAGAACAAGACTGAAGTCACGTCACTTTTATGATCTAGTATCAAAAGTCATATACAGTAGTTTCCACCATAATCTATTGGTCAAAGCAGTCACAAGGCTCCTCAGATTCAAGGAGAAGGAACAGTGACCCAGCCACCCAAGGGCAGTCGTATCAGAGAATTGTGTGGCATCCTTATTGATAATCTAAAGATGGTCATGGTATTAATACTTTAACTCTTACCATAGAAGAAAGTTTCCTCCAAATACAACTTACCTCTAACCACAGCTGCTTCACTGTTTTTACTTTCTTATTATTTCCTTTTTTTAATTCTAAAGAACTATAATTTAAAAAGAGTAGAGAGAAGTTCTGCTGAATGTGATCCCTATTAGGAAAATTGAGATTTCTCAATTTAGTTTGGCATCTAGAACCAAGACTGAAACATTTTATCATTGGCTACACTAATCTAATAATCTCTAAATTTGTAAATATCATTGTCATATTGCTGTGATTTGATATACTTGCATAGCTTATCAATACCAGTTCATACAACTAGTATTTAAAAATATTGGAAAAAGTGATGCTTTAAATAAGCTTCTTAAATGGTTTAAAAAGAAATGGTATTCAGTAAAGTTGGGGAGGAGAATAAATAGCAACAAACCTGATACTCTGTAGAATTTTTTATCTTTTATTAGACTAATAAACAGAATTATCAAAGGTATAAACAAACAAAAGCCAAACATACTTGCATCCACGATTTCTGGCTCACAGATATGAATACATGTAAAAATGAAGCAAAGAAAACTGTAAGAAAAAATAAAAAAATAGGATAGATACTAACACTTGAAACTAGCACATGCCCTATGTCTATGAGGATGTGTTTATGTGTTTTTATGTGTGCCAGAGAGTAATCCCAGATATATATAATTTCATTATTTTTATGAAAATGTTTATGGTACCTGGTTAAGTATGACTTTGGAAGATAACAGTATTGAATTGGTAGCATAATTTATAATTTTACTGTATATTTTAAAGTGTACTTGCTACATCATTTTTTTTCAAAAGAAAACAATATGTCCATTGTTTACTATGGAAATAGTCAATGAACTAGACACACAAGCAATGTAAATACAACTTACTTATACAAATTAGACAAACACTAAGTGTTTAATCAGTTTAAAGATTTCATTTAGAGAAACAGCTATAAAAATGTGCCCAGAAGAAGTCATTTTTTGTTGCCTAGAAAAAGAAAAGCTTATAATAATATAATTTTGGATGTTTAACCTGAAACATCAAATACAATTACTTATTTATAAAATAATGAGAGAAATATCAAGTTAGAACTAGTCACCTAAAATCAAAAGTTAAGTAACTCACACAGCAGGAGCTAGTGAATGTTCCCTATAAGGTGGGTTACCATAATCACCAGGGGAAATTGTAAAGCTCCTGATTCCAGGCTCCACCTTCCCCAGGACTATTTCAGAAATCTCTTTCTTTACTCTCACCACTTTCTCAGGATTTAGAAAGAAGTCCAATTATTTCAACACCATACTATGGGGGTGCTATTCTTCCAAAAGCATTTATTCAGCATCTACCATGTGCCGAGGGTTGAGATTTGGAGGAAGTTCAAATAATGATTGTTAAGTTTCCTGTCCTCAAGGAGTCCAGTCCGCTGAAGGAAACAGAAGTAGACAAATGTCTGCAATTTAATACAGTAAGTGCTATGCTCATGTACCAGGAGAGTACTTAAACTAAATTAGGAGGAGAAGGGTTATAGCATGTTCTTGAAGGAGGGATACTGACCTGATTCTTGAAGGATGCTGGAAAGGGAAAGGCATTTAATAAAACCAGAGGGTAAAATGAGCCTAATAAAATGAACAGGAGAAACAACTCCTGGAGATGGACAACCGTCGGGGTGGTGGAAGAGGATATAAGCAGGATAAATGGTAATGGAAAAAATACAATGAAAAAAAAATGGTGGAAAAAAGGAAATGAGCAAGCATCACTAACCTAAAGACTTTCTGCACTTTTCTATGGAAACTGGCGTGTTTGGTGAAGAATATAGGAGGCAATTTGAAGTATTTCCGTGGGACATTAATAAAATCGTGTGTTAATTTGGAAACGTTGATCTGGATATATCATGGAGATCCCATCAGAAAGGTGCAAGCTAGTGTTCAATCAGAGGAAGCTTTTATTTGGCAAAAAGTGAACTCCATTGCAGGGCTTTCTTTGTGTTCTCACTGTAGGTTGGTTATGGTGTTAATCGCGTCGCATAATCTGGATGCGTGCTAAATAAAAAGCAAATGCAGAGTTCAACTGTGGATCAACCTATAGCATCGGTTTGATTTTAATTAATAGATCAAATTTAAATTCCTAGTAGAATTTCCTATTTCTTTTTCGTCAAGCCTGACCTCTGTCGCCTTTCCAATTCTGACCGACTAGACCCAATTTCTGACTGAGAAATTGGAACTTGGTGAACCGAGTCATGGCTGAGGCTTCTGCTGAGCGGCCTCCATAGAGATAGGCTGCCTGTCTGAGCACAGGATCCCTGAAGCAAGGTTTGCATTTCGGTCTGCAGGGCTGACATTTCAATTCAGAGATTCGACCTCCTGATTGACTGGGTGGCTGAAATTCAGGCATTCCTCTGGCTAAACAGATGAAGCGTACTTCCTCACAGAGGAAAAGAAAAACTCAAACATGTCTTCAATATTTTGATCTCTTGAGAATTAATCTCTCGAGGCACCATAAGGCTTTAAGAACAAGGCTTTTTGCAAGCATTCTAGAAATTTTATTCTCCTACGATTTTTACCCGAAGGATAAGCCTGTAGTCAACCAAAGATGCTATGTTTCCTTCAGGGTAAAACAGTGTCAAAGTTAGGCCAGTCTGCCTCCCTGAAGTGTATCTATTCAAACCAACTCTGCTTCTTTGTATTCTTTGAGCCCAGCTAAACTGGACTGAGTATAGTTACTTTAGCATTTACAAAGCTGTATTAATATGACCAGAATTCTCTCAGGTATCCTCTCTTATAAAGATTACAAAGAACAACTAGGCACAATGTGACTATCACAACAAATCCCAAAGTTAGAAAACAATGAAAACACAAGCTGATCCCCTGTCATTACAGCAGTTATACCCATACAACTGTGTTCTCAAATGCCATATCTAATCAATATCAAGACTGTTAAAGATCTAGGCTTGACTTAACTTGAAAGCTAACAAAGTAGCCTGCCAGTTTCATGGATTCAGGCAGAGGACAAGACTCCTAGGTCAGAAGACTTATGTTCACAGTAATGGCAATAGCCAGAATGTGAATGATTTTTGCTCCAGTTTCACCAACCTCAATCTCTACAGAATGACATAAAGAAATCCAAATGATACCTAGATATATGTGTTGAGAATAGTAGATGGTAAGCATGCCTGCCTATTGGTCCTGAAGTAGATATTTTCTCTTTTTCATGGCTTTGAGCAAACATGCCCTTTGTCTATGAGGGAGATTATATGCTTTAAAATTATATTTGCCATATAGATAATCTTCAAGAGAAATCTTGATGCAAAGAATAGTCACATGTATACAACATATGGAGAAATATGAGAGATTCATGGAGAATTGTTGCTTAAAATATTGATACATAGATACATAGATGGATATAATGCTTTAGAGGCAGAATAGTATATTTTTTCTTAAAGAGTATCATCAAATCATCCTTTTTGTAAACAAATTTACAATGTGCAACCCCAATTTTCTGTTCTCATTGAGATTTTCATCTTTTGTGTACTGCCAACAATGTCTTAACCCACTGAATTTTTATTTTTCTTTGATTTTTGTATTTTAGGCACATCAATGATGCATATGTGGAATAATAACCAGAGATTCCAATTAAAATGTTTTGATAAGCTTTTTAAAAAGCACAGCACTTAACTGACCTTCATATTGTCCCATCATAAATAAGAACTCTGAAGACTACTTTGGAAACATATTCTAATGGCTGCTATAATTTCCTGATGTGGTGTTTTATGGGACTGTAGATTGTTTCTTCCTAAAGAAAATATGTTTGTCCACACTTTCATTTTCCCTGAAAAATCCATATGACCATGTTTCAAGGCAGAAAGCTATATTGTTGGTAATCCCATAATCATTGTCCTAGTATCCCTCTGAAGATGAACATGTACTCATATGATTGGTTTCTCATCATCTGGCCTTTCCTTCACTTTTCACAGGCTTTGAGAAAATTGTGCCATTTCAATGAAAGCATATTTTGATTTTACTACCTCACATTTTTTCCTGTACAAGTAGAACATACGTCTATTGTACAATGTTCTTTGGTTGATCTTATCTCCTTTCAAAAGAGAATCCTGTTGAAATTTTAGAATCATAATCAAAATTTTAAGTTCATTTCTGCTATTTCACTCATAGGAACAAATTAGATAATTTATTTATCTATAATTTGACTCCCAGACATTTGTGTTCCAAATGCAGTCTACTACATTCTGTCTTATTATGTTATTTTTGTTTAGTTGATTATTTAATTTGGTTGTGAACCTCTGTCTTGTTTTGGCCACAGTGTGGACACACAGTTGAAAAACATTGCAATGCATCATAGATATTAAAGTAATTACAGTGTGTAAAGGGAAAGAGATGTGGTTCTGTTGAAACACAATTTTGAATATAAAAATACTCAGGAAAAAATTCTGTATCTCTGCATTGATATTTATAACACTTTAAAAATTATATTTATGTGCTATAAGAACATAATTTTAGATTGTTATTATAAATAAAGCTAAGAATTTACAAATATCTAACATTTCACTGAATATTATCAAAGAACCTTACTACCAGAAAAGAATAAGACTCAGAAAAAACTCATGGTCTTCCAGGTAAATCAATTAGATGCTCCTATCCTACGTGTTAAACACCAGAGTAGGGAGCCTCTTGATAAAGGTAGCCATAGATACTCTAAAGAAAAAGAATCTTGATGAAAATAGTCTACATAAACTTAGAAAAAAAAGGGGAGGGAGGGATGGAATAATCAGTGAAGGTATTTAGGAGAAATCAAACACTTGCTTGGTTCCCATTTTGCCCTTAAATTTAGGAGGTAAAATTTCTCTATATATTAAAGAACAACTTAGCAAAGCTTTAATTGGCATGTGTGCTACAATTCTAGTCTTAGCCTTACAGTCATATGAACTTTTCCCAGAATCAATGAACTACTCTGGTCACAGTGATCTCTATAATTTTGAGACATTCCCTGTATTCTGGTCTATATTATTCATGTTCACACCTTGACCAAGGGACATTCTTTCCTTCACTTTATGCCACATTCACTAACTTGACAGGAAACAGCTTACTTTGTAAGTGAGATTGCCCTATGAAATTCTATCCTGATGATCTCTTCCTTAGAATCCTTGAGGACTGTTATGTTCATAAGTGGTTGAACCTAATTTGAATGTTAATATACAGGTACCCTGGGTCTAAATCCCAGATTGAATGTCTCAAGAAGGTGCTGGATGACTTGCAGGCAAATTTTTTTTTGTTAGAGACCATATTAATAGAGCTGAACTCATGAAGGTTCATATGGACTGAACATGGCCTCTACTAAAATTTGCACCATGAACTTTAAAACCAGAAGCTAAATAAACTACTGTACCTTTGAAATCCAGAAGCTAAAAAATTAATAATAAAAAAATCAATAATCAAAGCCTTATAGAAAAGGGGCTGCTACTTTTCACAAATTCTTCTACTACTATCCTCCCACGGGAAAACAAACAAATGAACAAAACCACAAAAAATTAAAACAAAATAACAAAAAGAAACAAAACTCTCAGACTTATTAGAAATCCCTTTAGTAATTAAGACAGAACATTATTTATGGATGACTTATACCTTAAGAATAAAACAGCATCCCTGGCTGGTGTGGCTCAGTGGGATGAGTGCCAGCCTGCAGACTGAAAGGTTGCTGGTTTGGTCTGCAGTCAGGGCACATGCCTGGGTTACAGGCGAGGTCCCCAGTTGGGAACATGAGAAAGACAACTGGTAGGTTCTCTCACACACTGATGTTTCTCTCCCTCTCTTTCTCCCTTCCCCCTCTCTCTAAAAATAAATAGATGAATAAAATATTTAAAAAGTAGTTGTTGATGTACTTTCATAGATATAAAACTTGAAAGAGAGTTATAGAACAGATGGTGTACATTTGGAGACAATCTTTCTATTACTGATATTTTGAGCAAGAAGCACTACTCCTCTTTCACTCTAAGTCTATCTATTTATTTTGAGCCTGCAAATGTACTTTCCTGGGAGCAGAGCATTCCTGATGAGCAGTGTCATGGCTCTAGGCCTCAGTTTCCAAAGAAGAATACTATCTCAGCAAGTTTAATTCTAGACTATGTTCTTCTCTCCTCAAACCTCTTCACTCTGTTCTTTACCAAATGCCCCAAGAAGTGGAGAAAGTTTATGTATATAGGCCAGAAAAGAGAAGGAGACCAGACAGTGCCCTGACCATGACATTAAACCAGCAATAATTCAGAATAGAGTCTCTTTAGACAGAGTCTCAAAGAGGAGCAAGTGATGTTTAGGGGAGAAATTGTGTGCTTACATTTATGCAATATATCTAGGGTCTTTAATACTAATAAAAAGGTCTGAGGAAAGATAAGACATTTTAATTAGAAAACCTGGCCGGTATAACTGTAGCCGGCTCCAAAGGCCCTTTGGATTAGGAAGAGGATCTATTCCCTAGGTTTACATTTGGACACTGTTGGCTACTGGCTTAGGAGAAAACTGTGAACTTTGATAATAATTCTTCTTAGTTTTTGTTCATGGCACTTTATATGTGGGACTTCTGTTGTCATATGTGCTTCTGTGTAGCTTCTGTGCCACCAACTGTTCTAAGAAATAGTTATCAAATGAAGACAGAAGAACATGACAGAGAGATGAAACAGCCATCCTCCCAAACTTGATAGTCTAGTCCACTGAAACACCTTAAATAGGATTGATAATGTCCCCAGGTATTAAGAATCCATCTTGGTCAGTTTTCTGAATGATTACAAAAGGTGAGGGGGGCACTAAGAACTAAAACCATCTCCAGACACTCAACTTACTGCCTAGTCTAGAGTGACTTTACTAATTTGGTTATCTTCACAAAAATGATTTTATAAACTACTGTATTCTGTGATATGACTTGACTAATCCCCAGAAAAGCTACAGACAATTTTATTATTAATTTCAGAAATTTTTGGAAAAACTTATTAAATGAGGACAGTTTTCATCTTTCCAGTACATGCCATCAAATAACTGTTTATTCTTTGATCTGTTTCATACTTGCAGCTCCAAATCGTAGTCTTACTGAGTCTACCAATCTTAAACCATTATATAATCATACATATTCACTTTTTTAATTGGAATTATTTCATCAGCATTGATGATATGTAGAATTTCTTGACATGGTGCTTTCCTCATATTTCGTGGACACAGCTCCCTGATATTCCAAATTACTTTCAGAAAGAACTTATACTGGTTGTCAGTCTTATTTCCAACAGTTTGTCACCTCTTTTGCAATAAATTTCTTCTTATGATTTGTTGGTAGTACCTCCTTAATGGTACTTCCTCTGAAGCCTCAGGATTGTTATCATAATCATATACTAAGGTTGTTTTCATATTTCCCTGTTTCTTACTCTTTTTATATTTATTGACTACTTGTAAATAGTCTACTAGAAATGTTGGCAACTGCACTTGAGAGAATTAAGACAGAAAACAATACTGCCCACAAGTTAGTAATAATATAACAAAGTCTCTGCAATATAACAATGTCTCAAAGTGTCTATAAAAGACTTCACAGTTACCTGCACTATTTAATGTTTGCTTTTGAACACAATGCTTCTTTTAGAAATGCTTTTTTTGCCCTAAATAAGGTCTAAGTTCTCATGAGGCCAAGTTTTCACGTGTTCCAGAAAACTCCTTGACGTTGACTTAATTGTATGCTGCTTCTCTCACCTCTGACACAAAGCAAGTTGTATCTTGCTCTGTGAATACTGTAGCATTCGTCCTGACACATGTGATCGTAAAAATAGGCATATAGAGTTTGAAATTAAAATGCATGTTACACATCCATCAATTTTTGGCACAGAGTTAGAGACTGTTTAGGAAACACCATGATGCTGTGTCATGCTCTGTCACACCAGTCACGAACCATGGTGTAAGTCAAAATTTATTGAGTACTGTTATATGAGGTTTTATTTTTATATTTACAAGGCTTGGGGTAGTATTTGGAATATCAGCACACTGAATTGGATAACATTCAGTGTGCCTCAACTATTTTTTCTAGCTTCATCTGCAATAAATACCTTAGTAAGTAGTTACTTGTTCCTCCACAGTGACTTTTTGAACTAGCAAACTGTAAACATTTGGCTGCGCTGGGTAACAGGGGGCTTTGGAAAATTCCCTTGGCCACCTTACGATGTGTGAATATGAACCTCAATTCACTGAAGTTCAGTTGGGGATAGAAAAGAGAGCCCAGGAAAATGCAACTAAAGGGTTCTACAGGTGACTAAAACCACCTAGGCCTTGGTATCACCTGACTCTGCTATGTATTGTACAGAAACTGAAATTCTCAGGATAAACTCTGAAGTTTAGGAGAATCTCATCATCCATATTTTGCACAAAGATCTGATTATAGAAACTGTACTATGCCGATCTCTTCATCATTCAACTTAACAACAAACATTTACTGTCTGCTGTGTATAAATCACTCCATAAAACATATGGCTGGTGTGTCTAAGGAACAGGATTTTAAGTTTTATTTAATTTAAAATAAATTAAATTTACATAGTCTTATGAGGATTGTGACAGCGCAGTGCAAGTCTAGATAATAATCCCTATCATATGAAATGTGTTTGTATCTCTTTCAATTTAGAGCTGCTATGATTCACAGTCAATGATAATCTATATTTGAAATCATGCTATCAAATTACAATATACACCCATGATTTTTCAAGATTTTTAAATAAGTTTAATGGGTTTATACATTTCATTTTTTAGAGCAATTTTAGAATAAACATAACAAAATTAAGCATATTATTACAAGGCCACTGTAATCAAAGCAGGCTGGTACTGACATAAGAACAGACATATAGATCAATGGAACAGAATAGAGAGTCCAGAAATAAACCCAGATCTATATGGTCAACTAACATTTGACAAAGGGGGCAAGAACATAAAATGGAGTAAAAAGAGCCTCTTCAATAAACGATGTTGGGAGAATTGGACAAGGACTTGCAAAAAAATGAAAATAGACCACCAACTTACACCATACACCAAATAAACTGAAGATGGATCAAAGACTTAAATGAAAGTCATGACACCATAAAAGTCGTGGAGGAACACCTAGGCAGGAAAATTTCAGATATTCCAAGTAGCAGTATTTTTCCTGATACATCTCCTAAAGCAAGGGAAATAAAGGAAAAAATAAACCAATGGGACTACATCAAACTAAAGAGCTTCTGCTCAGCAAAAGAAAAAATCAGCAAGATGAAAAAGGAACCAACAGTATGTGAAAACATATTTGCCAATGATACTTCAGACAAGGGATTGATCTTCAAAATATATAAAGAATTTATACAACTCAACACCAAGAAGACAGACAACCCAATTAAAAAAAGGGACAAAGGACCTGAACAAACACTTCTCCAAAGAGGACATACAGAGGGTCCATAGGCATATGAAAGAATGCTCATCATCACTAGCCATCAGAGAGATGCAGATAAAAACCACAATGAGATACCACCTCACACCAGTCAGAATGGCCATCATCAACAAATCAACAAACAACTTGTGCTGGAGAGGATGCGGAGAAACGGGAACCCTACTGCACTGTTGGTGGGAATGCAGACTGGTGCAGCCACTATGGAAAACAGTTTGGAATTTTATCAAAAAGCTAAAAATGGAACTTCCTTTTGACCAGCAATTCCACTGCTATGATTATACCTGAAAAATTCTGAAACCCCAATTCAAAAGGATCCGTGCACCTCTATGTTCATAGCAGCACTGTTTATAATAGCCAAATGCTGGAAACAGCCTAAGTGCCCATCAGTAGACGAGTGGATCAAAAAACCATGGTACATTTACACAATGGAATACTATGTAGCTGAAAGAAAAAAGGAACTCCTATCATTTGCGACAACATGGATGGAACTAGAGAGAATCATGCTTAGTGAATTAAGCCAGGCAATGAAAGACAAATACCATATGCTATCACCTGATACAGGAAGCTAAGGAACAACACAAACAAAAGAGCAAAATTGAACCAGAGGCATGTAAACAAGGAGCAGACTAACAGTGACCAGTGGGGAGGAGGGCAGGAGAGAAGAGGGTAAAGAAGGGGAAGAGTCTAGTCAAGAAACTAACATAAATGACCCATGGACATTGACAGTGGGATGGAGATTGACTGTGGGAGAAGGGGTAGGTGGGGTAGGGGAGAACATTGAGGGAAAATGTGGGACAACTGTAATAGAAAAACAATGGAAAAATAATTATAAATAATTAAATAAATAAATCGCGCTACTTTAGTTGTAAAAAATTAAGCATATTAATATTTCATTATTCAGACTTATTTTTAGAGAATTCATTTCTGATTATATTCACAGTATAAGCCTTACTAAATATCACTTCTTTAAAGGAAAATTTTTATGAACTATAAGTAGAAAAACATTTTGACAAAGCTTGGTACAAATTTTATATTTAATAACTTTATAAAAGATGTTAAAATATTAAGAGATAATCAGTAAACAGCTATTGTATATAAAAATAAATTACCCTTATCATAAATACTAATTACTATTATATTCCAGTTATGGAAATATATATATATATATATATATATATATATTTTTTTTTTTTTTTTAATGAAGAATAGCAATACTAGTGTGGGTCAGGTGATTGAGCACCGGCCTGCAGATCAAATGGTCACTGGTTTGATTCCCAGTCAGGGCACATGCCTGGCTTACTGGCCAGGTCCCCAGTTGGGGGCATGCAAGGGGCAATCACCCATTGATGTTTCTCTCCTTCTCTTTCTCCCTTCTTTGCCCTCTCTCTAAAAATAAAAATAAAAAATATTTTTAAAAAGAAAGAAATTGGGTTAAAAAGAGAATATATAGTATCCATGTGATTTAATACTTTTGTTATTCACCAGTTGAGGCAGCGTTTTTTGGTTTCCTGTCATTTTTACTTCTTTTTCTCTTTTCTTTTCATGACCCTTTTACTCATTCTTGTTTTATTTGTTCCTCTCATTCCTTGTTGTTCCTGGTCATTTTTCTGTTATATTTCTTCTTCTTTTGTTATTTCTCTTGTTATATTTCTTCTTGTTCATATTCTTCTATTAACTCTTTTTCTCATAGTTCTTTTTTCTTATTTTTTTAACTTATTCCTTCTCTTGTTTCTCTATCTCTTTCTCACACTCTTTTTCTTTTGGTTTAAATCAGTGTGCAAGCAAGTTCATTACTTTTATTTTATTATATAAGTGTTAGTCTCTCTAAGAAATAGAAACCCGCCTGATTCAAGATAAGTTTGATAGAATATAATATGTGTTAATTCCATTCCCTTAACCTTTCTAGGATTTTCCTGGAGTTTGCTTTTCAACTTTATAGAGAAAGTGGAAACAGATTAGCATACCATATCATCTCTAGCTCCTTGGCCACTGTAAAAGTGAAGGATAAAGTTTTAAAACATGGGATATATACACATTCCACATTCATTACAATTTCAACTTTGGAAAACTTGAAATCCATGCCAAATATCAGTTTAAGTTTAAAAATGCTTCTGAGAGTGTCCATTGTTCTAATTTAATAATGAGTATTTTACTGTTTTATTTTTTAAATATGTATTTAATCCCTGATTTATTTCATGCATTTCACCAACTGAGAATACAAATTTACTTCAAAGTCGATCTTAGGGAAAAAATAAGTGCATTACATAATATGTAAGCATCTATTTTTAAAAATATTCCTCGTTTCACCTAATTAACCTTGCTTCATCTCTATTTTGACACTAATTTTTCACCTTTAAAAGTGATTCTGACAGGAATAGAGAATAAGGAAAAATTTAGTTTAAATGGCCCATCAACAAGAACTGTGGGATGTCTATATAATTTAATCTGCTCTGATCAGGCAATTACTCTTTCCCATAACATCCACAAAAACTAAAGATATTCTCTAAAAACTGACAGAACTAACATCGTCATGTTGTAGAAGCTTCTTTAGAACTGCCTTCATTACCTGAAGCTCAACATCCCCAGGCAATTTATAATCATCCAGACTGTAGTCTTTAATTAAAGCAGTGATATCTAATTCCCCACCTCTTGCTGTCATTGAAAATCTTCCACTATTCTCATTGGAGCACATTTCATCATCTTTAATATGTTGCATATGCCTGATCTCTTCTAGGGATTTTTCCATCACTTTCTTTTACAAAAAAAATTAAATGATCTTTTATTGTTTATGCTGTTTCAGTTATCATAAATTTTTTCCCTTTGCCCCCTCCACCAAACTTTCCCACTCCCTCAGGCAATCCCCACACCATTGTGCATGTCCATGGATCATGCATATATGTTCTTTGGCTACTGTATTTCCTATGCTTTAGTTTACACCCCCATGATTATTCTGGAGTAACTAGTTACAAAATATGGTGGGTAAAAGTAGAATTAACCAACACCCACCCTCGAATACTGTAAAGTATAATTTAGACACATTTAGTACACCTAACAGCCCTGGCTGGTTTGGCTCAGTGGATTGAGCGTCGGCCTGCGAGCTAAGTGTCGCTGGTTCGATCTTCCAGTCAGGGCACATCAGAGAAGGAAAACTCTGACTCCAAAAAACCTCCGCTGCCTTGCGGCATACCTCTTCAGGGGAAAGGCTAAGGGAGTAAACCCCGACAGAAAATCCGGAGCCGGAGTCCCTAAGGCGGTTTGACGTTGTAGTCAACACCGGCCACTCCTGCGGCGCACCTGAAGCCAAGCTGTACTGACTCGGTCTTTCCCTTGGACCCTTCAGCTGCGAAGAGAGGGGGGTCTGCTGCATGGGCAACAGCAGACCCTCCATATCACCCTGCCCAGGCTCTGTAGCTTCAGCTTCACTGGAGAGGACACTCCAGCGTCATCGCAAGATGTCGATTTAACACGAGAGGAGAGAGATACCGTGTCACTCCCGAGTCGGACTGCACAGCCATTCTCAGCGGTGCAGATAGACTCTTAAGAAGCTACACCATCGTCTCTCGAGACGGACGGCTGCCGACCAATTATTCTGGAACAACCAATTTGTACTTCTTAATCTCTTCGCCTTTTTTGTTCACGCCCCCAGCTCCCATCCCATCTGGCAACCATCAAAAAACATCCTCTGTGTCTATGATTCTGTTTCTGTTCTGCTTGTTTATTTTTAGATTCAGTTATTGGTAAATATGTATTTATTGCCATTTTAGTGGTCATATTTTTTATCTTCTTCTTTGTAAAGAAGACCCACCACTTTCATACTCCTGAAAAACACTTTGCTTTCTCCTGAGAAATCTTCCTCCATTTTCCCTCCTACCCTGTGACCCCAAGCTCATTGGAGATCTTTCTGCTCTTGTTTTGGCTGTTATTGTTTGTAATCCATTTAACATTACAGAGGAATGCATATGGTCCCGTTATCTCCCTTGTTTCTCATTGTCATTTCCAAACCATTTCCCGTTCAGCTTCTAGCTTCCTTCAAATACCACAGCTCTTTTGAAGATCATGCCTTCAGATTTCCCTATAAAATTAGTAGCTGTAAACATTTACAAAACTTCTGAAAATGTCCAGTGCCTTGAAAACTTAATCACCAAAGTTGCAGTCTTCATCTCTTCCAGTGATGTTTCCCTCATTGCACAGTCTCTTCAGCTGGCTTCTCAGCTAGTTCCTCCTGCTTCCAAGATCTTAAAGTCACCCAACTACCCTAGTGAGCATCATTATTAGTAACTAAACAGTCTCTACAATCTTTATGTTAATCAATCCTGACTTCTACCTCCTCTCTTACCTTTCCTAGATGCTGCTGAATCTATTACTATTTCTTCAAAATATTTTCAACTTCATAGAGAATGCCAGACCTTTGACCACATCACTCAGCTTTTCGCTACCTATCACCCTCAACGCATGTCCTCATTTACCTCCTCCTTTTCTCCTCCCACTGCACAAATTCCACAGTCTGTCACTGAATCAGTCAGGATTCAACAAGATAAATACAAACAGTAGGGTGCATGCATAGACATAATGTATGTATGTAAGTACATACACATACAAACACAAGTAATAGGAACAAGAAAGAAAAGGAGAAGAGTAAAACTGTAGATTCAATAACGCTTTCACACTAGTTAATTTAAATTTGAAGATGAAAAAAATGGGGGAATCTATGCCCTGGCCAGTGTGGCTCACTTGGTTAGAGCATCATTCTATAGACTGAAAGGTTGCAGGTTTGGTTCCCCAATCAGGGCACATGCCGTGGTTGCAGGTTGGTCCCAGTTAGGCAACTATGAGAGGCAACCAATGATGTTTCTCACATCGATATTTCTCTTCATCCCGCTCTTCCTCCCTTCCCCTTTCCTTAAAATCAATGAACATGTCCTCAACTGAGGATTAAAAATGGTGGTTCCATGGAAAGTAACCTCAGAGGGTGGTCTGATTACAAACTGCTAACTGGGCAGGTCATGGTGGGTAGTGACTCCCCAGGCACATAACTTTTTAACTGAAGGTTTATTTTGTTTTAAGCAACCCCTGTCTATTGTTTCTGTTCATTTAGATTAACACGCCTTTTACATAAACCCTAACTACACTTATGAGTGCACATAACCTTGTTACCTGTGCTGTAATCCGACCCCCACTTTGCTTTCTCCCACCTCCATGCAATCTTCCATAGTTGCTTCTTAAATTTCAAATGCATAAAAGAAGTTGCAAAATTGTTATACTGGGGAGCATTTAGGATCTTACTCCCTGGCGTATGTCAAGAGTTTGGTTCAAATAAACACTCATTAAAAAATCTCCAGTTTTGGGTGTTTCTTACATCAACACTTTCTTCCTTTAATATACTCTTACTTCCAAAGTAGTACAAATATAAAATCCTTTAACAACCAAAATGATGACTAATTTAGGCTTCAACTGCCTAATATGACATATATACCCAATATGTGCCCAACATGCTAATTTGAGTTTCAATTTAATTTTATATTTAAGATTATAACTGACAAAGCTTTATAAAAGAACCCCTTGAATCATCACAATTATTCACCGTTTTCTATGGATAATTGATTCCATTTTTAGTATGTTACCACAGGTGGAGTAATTTTCCTATCAGTTATTGGTATAGGATAATGACTAGTTATATCCTAGTAAAAATTTTAAAGAGTATTTAAAACATGTAGCTTCTCTCATCTCTAAAATTCAGAAGAATATCACAATTTTAGTGTTCAAGATGTGAAATGTAAATCTATCATAATATTTCACATATTCTACTAAAGTTTCATTTTTCTTTTAGCCTACCCTCCTCTGATGACAACAATGTGTAAGAATTAGGAAGTATGAATGCTGTCATGTCACCTGAAACAGAGGACTTTTATCTTCCATGACAGCCATTTTTCTGACTGAAAACCAAAGACTCATAATTAAAATGTATTGACTACAAAACATATTTTGTACTTCAAAGTCTATTTTCCTCCAATATGCCAAAAGCCCTGAACCAAGGTTCTCTCTGTTTTCAAATTTATAGGATATGCTTACCTAGGAGGAGCCTGCTCAGTATAAAGGAATAAAATTGGTTTTCAACATTAGGAATAAAATAAGAGCTAGCACTTTTCTTTTAAAAATATGAAACTTACTGGTGTTAATAAAATTATATGCCTTTTATTCCCTGGCAGGGTTGCTCATTTGTTTGGAGCTTTGTCCTATACACCAAAAGTTGTGAGTTTGGTGGCCAATGAAGGTATATCCCTGATCAGGCTTCTTACAGGAGGCAACCAAGTGATGTTTCTGTCTCGTAGCAATGTTTCTCTCACTCTCCCTCCATCTTTAAAGTCAATAAACATATCTTTGGGTGAGAAATTTAAAAAAATAATTTTTTAAATTGTATATGTTTCATTGTACAGTTCTATAATAGATCATCTGTATTATAGCTGTCTGTTAACTAGCAAAGTCTGATCTCCTTCTGTACATATTTGACCATATATTTGACCCCCTTTAACTTCTACTTTGACCTTCCCTTCTTCCTCTGGTAACTATCATACTGTTACCTGTGTCTGAGTTTTGGTCTCTTTGTCTTGTTTGATTTGTTGTTTTTTTTTATATCCGACATATAAGTGAAATTATATGGTTCTTGATTGTTTTTCACCTGAATTATTTTGCTTAGCATGGTATTCTCAAGATCCATCTATGCTGACACAAATGGCAGGATTTCATCTTTTATTATGGCTGAGCAGTATTTCATGGTATACATGTACCATGTATTCTTTAGTCAATCATCTATCAAAGGACACCAGCCGTTTTCATATGCTGGCCATCATGAGTAATGCTTCAATGAATATAGGGTGCATATATCTTTGTGAATAATTTCTTAAATTGTTTTGTGGGATGAATAACCAGAAGTAGGATTGCTGGGTTATATTGTAACTATTCTTACTTTTTTGAGGAACTTTTATATATTTTCCATAGTGACTAGACCAGTTTACACTTGAACCAGCAGTGAATGAGGGTTCCTTTTTCTCCACAACCTCTCCAACACTTATTAGTTGTGTTGTTGATAACAGCCACTCTAACAGGTGTGAGGTGGTATCTCATTGTACTTTTGTTTGGCATTTCCCTAATAGCTAGTGAAGTTGAGCATCTTATGTTGTATCTGTGGGCCATTTGTATGTCTTCTTGGGAGAAGTGTCTATTCAACTCCTCTGTCCATTTTTTTAATTGGGTTTTTTATTTTTTTCTCATTGTGCTGCATGAGTTCTTTATATTATTTTGGACACTAATCCCTTATCAGAAGTGTTTGCAAAGATCTCTCATTTGGCCGGTTGCTTTTTCAGTTTGTTGACAGTTTCTTTTGCTGTGCAGAATCTTTATAGTTAGATATAGCCCTGTTCGTTTACTTTTGCTTTACATTTCTTTCCCTTGAGGTCATATTCATAAAGTCCTTTCTAAGAACAAGGTTCACAAGTTGAGGACTTACATTTTCTTCTATGGACTTATTGCAATTTCCATTAACATCCTAATGGCATTTTTTTAAAAAAAATATAACCTCAGGGAGCCAAAGCAGTCCTGAGAAAAAAAGGCAGAAAGCCCACAGTATCACACTCCTTGACTTCAACTTATACTACACAGTGACAATAATCAAAACAGCATGGTATTGACAGAAAAACATACTTAAATATTAAATATATTAATACATGATAAATTAGTCAGTTTTCTCTACTTCTGGAATAATTCTATGTCTGAAAGTCATGAGTATATACAAATTTTAAGTCTAAATTCACAAATAAATTGTAAGGATGCATGTAAGTTTAAAATTATGGTTAAGGGGTGGAGAGATTGAGCAAAAAAAGAAAAAGAATTCATGGACATGAACAACAGTGTGGTGACAGCAGGGGGAGGGGGCATGAGGGGATTAAACAATAATGGAAAAATACAATCAGTTTTTTAAAATTAAAAATAAACTTGTAATGTGGCTATCTTAACTAATAAATACTGTATTAACATCTGTCACCTATGTCACAGTGAAAATTAGAGCAATTGTGTATTAAACACCTACATTTTAATTGTATTTTAAATGAATTACAGTGTGTGCTATGTATTTAGCATAGGTTTAAATCGTTTAAATCAAAGGCTATAGGTATATTATAGAAATAACATCTTATATTCAACATTACATTAGTTATGTAGATTCTTCAAAAATTATTTTCCACATGTGTGTGTGTATGGATGTATCTGTGTGTGTATGTATACACAAAATCATGTGGACAGAAGCTTCATCTATTTCCTGGAGTTTGAGACTGCCTTTCCTAATAATCTGAACTAAAAATATCAGATTTGCCTAGCCAGAACATACAGTTGCATAAGCCATTTCCTTGCAATCAGTCTCTCAATAGGTAGACAGATAGATATAGATACATATAGATACAAATGTACATATATAGACATATATATTTTTTATTTTTAAAGTATATTTTATTTATTATATTGTTACAATAGTTCCAATTTTTTTTCCTTTGCTCCCCTCCACCCAGCACACCCCCTCCTGAAACAATCTCCCCCCCAAGTCCATGCCCATGGCTCGTACATACAAGCTCTCCTGCCTCACCCTTTCATATATACTTATTCTTTTAAAAAAATAATTAATTAATTGAATGATTTAACAATAAAAAATAACAATCCCTCCCTCTCAGACTTAAGACCCTTTATAATCTTATAAAGGACAATGGACGAAGGTCTCGAGCTCTTCTAGTTGCTTCAAGCTGGACATGGTCGTCGTCCTACCTACCCTTGGGTCCAGAAATCCCTAATAAAAATGGGGGTGTAGAGGCAGGGGTGGCCTTCCCACATGGGGAAGGATCATGCAGACTCCAGGTCAGTTGGCTGTCCCTGGACAACGGCGTGCTTGATTTAACAGGCTGGCATCCTTGTTGTATTCTGGAGGCAACAGATTTGGCAACAGGGTTAAAAGGCATCACTCAATCCATAACCACTAGATGACAAAAGACAGGTATTAATTCTTCAATATCCCACATTAGGGAAAACATATATGATTTTGTACATTTAAAGTGTACATGTTGATTTGATCTATTTATGTACCACAATATGATCACCATAGTAGCAATAGCTAACACTTTTATCATATCGCATAATTATCATTTCTATTTCTGTGAAACAATTAAGGGGCAGTTTCTCAGAAACTTTGAAGTTTGTAATATGGTATTATTGACTGTAACCACTATGTTATGCAGTAAATATCTAGGACTAATTTATCTACTAGTTGCAAGTTTGTACCCTTAAATATCTCTTTGATTTCCCAGCCTACCCTCCAAACCTTAGTAACCACCAGTGAATATTTAAAATAAATTTTCTAGTCATATTACTAGAAATAGATGTCAAAGTCATGTATGAAAGTAATGACCTAAGGATTATAAAATAGATTCTTTACAAAAAATATGTAAAGGCAATAAACAGCTGTATCAAACTCCCTGAGATTGACCACCAATGAATGTTATATGTGGCTTTCTTAGTAAATTCATACATACTTGTGAAAGGTACTGAATGGGTTCAAATTGGAACTTACTGTTTCTTAGCTTTAAAGAGAGCATTTATTAACTCTTCTCTCCATGTATCAGGTAACATCTGGAAAGGATTATTCTACATATCTTACTGATCAGAATAGAGTCACAAAGTTGTAAGATTAATTTCATATAATCTAAACAGTAGTTTTAATATAATAAAAATAAAAATGAGATAAAATGAAATAAAATAGAAAATATCAGAATATATTTCACCTAGAAAGTATAAAAATTGTGTGACACTTGTTGTTATACCTGAATACAAAGTATAAACTGAGATTTGTAAAGTTAGTTTCACACTCTGGGTTAAAAATTTGAGTCACTGTAATAGGTTGAAAGAACAGAAAAAAATAATATATAAAACATTACACAATCTTAAAGGAAGAAGGCAATTATATCTTATATAAAACTGAAGAGTAAATTAATCTGTATTTATAGTATAATAAACCTATTATAAGTTTTTATTTAAGATATTAAAAAATATATATATACCCTGGTGTTGTTAAATCTCAAGTAATCAGGATTTATATTTTAAGTGTTTTAATAATCTTTGTTGTCTATTTTTTCTTGAGTTCCCATTACTATCACTAGATAAGCATTAGGAGGAGGGTTAGGAAAACTTAAATAACTAAATTTATTATATCAAGTGAAACTAAACCAAACAAAACAAATCTTTAGCTTTTGATAAGAAATATAAAAGAGATAGGCTCAACAGATTTTTGTATTCTTTGTAAATTTTATTTAAGCAAACATCATTTTATCTATTACTATAATTAAGTAAAAAATTATTACAATTCACAAGTGTATTTCTATATCTGATGTTTTTAGTGTGAAAATTGCTTAATTTTTATATAAATTAGTTTAAGATAAGCAGAAACAAAGATGATTGTATTTTCACAGTGATATATATGATATACTATCTGTATTTCATATCAGTTGTCTAGAAAGTGCTAGGAAGAGAAAATTTCAATTTATTCAATATATGTAATGACTTTTACTGATTGTTCTGCATCCATCCAATGTTGTAAACTACATTATATTTGTATAGCATATATAAGCAGAGTTTATAATTTGTCAGCAGAAACACATCTTGCAATTAGTTTGCATTCAGAGCTGACCTTCTCCATATTACCTAGAGAATGCCTTCTAACATTGACAGCATTTCCTTGGTTAAAGATAGGAAGCTGTCAGTGTTTCCATTAAATTTATATTCCCAGAGATTTGTAGCTCTGCTTCTAAAAATGCCCTAGGCATAAAGTAAGCACCAAGGTGTTAGCAAGGTATTTTATTTTAAAAGGAAGGATGTTTGTAAACTGTGAAAATGTCCTTCATGTTTAAAAAGACAGCCAAGCAGTATAAATATCTGCATAATAAAATATCCATTTTAATATCATCTTCGTGTTTCTAGCAGTCCTACTGATGTTAAAACCAGAGAAGGATGCGATATATATAACCACACTTGACTGGAAATATCATAATGTTCAGCCAATCATTATTGTGTCCTCAGCTGTCCACATATGTACTCAGTAAACTTTTTTATTTACATTGCGAGATTTCCCAAATCGGGACATCACAGCAGTAATTCAGAATCCAAGATGGAACTTGCTTTTTAAGAAGGAATGGCACATGGTTCAGAGAAGCAGAGAGTAGAATGATGGTCTCAAGGGAGGGTGGGGGAGTGGGAAGATATTAATCAAAGTTCACTTACTTTCAGTTTTAAGGTGAGTAAGTTCACAAGGTCTAATATACAGCATAGTCACTATAGTTAATAATACTGCACTGTATACTTGACATTTGCTAAGAGAGTGGATCTTTACTGTTTTAACTAAAAAAAAAAAGTGACTATGGAAAAAAAAAATGGCATGGCTTTGAATCCTTCAGTCTTAGATCTAACACTGTCAAATGGTGGAAATCAAATTAATAACATTAAGTACTCAAACTCTAAAGCAAGAATAATCATAATGTCATGCTAAAAATACATGTAATGAGTTCTGAAAAATAAGTTATATGTAACTGACAAACTGGAAAGTGTACTGTTAACTCTATGACTCAGGGTTTTTCAAGCAAAGTGCCTCCACATAGATTTCTATTGCATAAGTGGTAGGTGGGCTCAGGCACTAATGGAGCTCAGAGGTATCCGCCATGAATAATAAAAGCCTTTTCTCCTATTCTGTCCTTGATCATTCCAAGAGAGATTTGACCTATAGGTGAATGTTTCCATCAGAACAACTAATGCTCATACTCATTAACTTTTCAACCATAGAAGTCATCTGGGCCATCTGGACAAAACTGAGTATGAGTCATCAGATTTACCCTCATGTCAGAAATACCCCAAACCAAGATGCACATAACAATGAATTTCAAGATAATGACTGTAAATAAATCAATAAAGGAGACTGATTCCTTGGAGAATAAAAATAAACAAGGTGAGCTATACCACTGGCCCAATTTACTGACTTAAAAGAGTTTCCAGGCAGTAGTGAAATAACGTGGAGCAAAGACATAGCCGAGGAGACTCCCTGAGTTGAGGAGATTAAATTGAAGCTTTGGAGAAAACAAGCTACACTCCACAAGGGACTTTGTTGGGAATAAGAGACCAACAGTCGGAGAAAATCCCAGAGATCTGAGAGGGTCTCTATCAAGTGTGGAAAACAATATTGATTCATGCATTTGTACAATGAAACTACATTTAATGGACCACCAAAAAGAATTATTAGGAACAATACTCAGAGCTCACTGGGGCTAAGAAAAGTATCGATACTTATTAACCAGACTAAATATCTTAAAATTCGTACAACATTGAGTAGAATGTGCATAAGTATCTTGCCTCTGTAGTAGGAAATAAATTAGCTCTAAAATAAAAACTGTTCATATCTACTCTGTGCATTTAAAAAAAAAAAAAAAAAAAACACAAAACCCAAAAGGATCAAACTGTTTCCAAGTAACTTAACTGTTTTATATAGTAGTACTCAAGAATACCTATCAAAGAACACAAATATATAACCCTTAACCAAAATTACAAGATGTAAACAGGTAAGAAAATATAATCTATAATAAAAAAAAATCAAAATTGAGCCAGCACTTTCATAGATGTTAGAATAAACAGGTGAAGGTGATAAAAGAATTAAAGTTTAACTATATTCTGCATATTTAAAAACAAGTATAGGCATGGAAGATATAAAACAATTGCACTAGTTACTAGAAATAAAGTGCCAACATCGAAGATGCAATTACAATGGATAGAATTAATGGAATATTAATTATTGCAGATGAAATTATTAATGAACTTGAAAACATAGCAAGGGAAAATTGCTTAAAACTAAAACAACATGTAAAAATCAGTAACATTGAAAATGGCCTAAGTATAATTAAATCCTTGAAGACTATAAGAGGAATTGATAAGAAATATTTTTTTAAGAAATAGAGGTAATTTTCCCCAAAATTTGATGAAAAGTATAAATCTCAGTTACAGGAACTCCAGTGAATCTCAAGCACCATAAATTTTGAAGCAAATTGCAGCCTTATAGTAAAATTGCACAAA